>NW_008590105.1:52342-98041 GCF_000691845.1 Merops nubicus
CAGCACCAAGGAGACATACTCTGGATGACAATGAACCACAGCAGTAGGACATCAGATGTCCACACAGGGATGGAGGGACTTCAGATGAGGCACTGATCACAATCAGTTCAAGCACTCAGATGAGGAAAGGGCAGGGAAGCCTCACACCCCAGTCACTACCTAGCTCAAAGCCACTCTGTTTGCAATCAAGCAAGCAGTTTTCAAGGAGTAAATGTTTCACCCTGAGCAACAAGCCTGTAATAAATCTCATCCTCACCATTTTCACCAGACCTTTGGAAGTTTAGTCGAGTAAGTTTAAGAATGCATGAGGAGAGAGAAGAAATCCATCTGGGAAGACCAGCTCAGCTGAGCTCTGTGCAGGCAGCAGATGTCCCAACAGCTCCCACATCCTCAAAACCCTCAAGGGAGGCAGCAGCAGCAGCTCCAAGTGTGCAGATTTCACAGGGAGCAGGCGTTAGAGGGATCTGAGTCAGACTGTTCAGTGCCAGAACAGACTTGAAAGACTGTCCTCAGCACAAAGCTGCAGCTCAGCACCACTCGATTCAGTGTCTACAGAGTCATCAAGGGGATCTGAGAAGATGTGACAAGCTGGGGTCTGACACCACAAAAGGTCCCCTTTTCCTGCCACCTTGGTCAGCAGCATAACTGGATGCTGAAATCAATTAAAAACTAAATCAATAATTGCTCAGGTTCTTCCCACTGTTCCACAGCTTTTGCTCAGAAGCTGCAGAGCAGGTGAGTACAGCAGGAAGCCTCAAGGAGATCAGTGATCTGAACAAATAACAGCATTTTCTTCTAAAAAGATACTTATAATCATTTAGTTTTTAGAGAAGCACATGCACAGGATACTCTGTGGTTTGTCTAGTGAACCAGCCATCTAATGAACCTTATTAAAAGTTGTATAATACACTTAATTTAATATGGAATTCTACTGGTTAGAGGGGTAGCAATACTACACTTGGTCTCCCAAGAAATATCTACCAAAGGTCAGGAATAACTAATATTCTCTAGCTCTTTAGAGGAAGTGGGGGAGTTCTGCTTACAGCCAGAGGTCTAAATGGTTCATCAAGTTTATTACTATAAACCATAGAAAAGCAGTTATATAACGAGCTTAATTTCTCATTTCAAGCTCTATATGAATTTCACTGAAAGGGGCAAAGAAATGGCACAAGTTCAGAAACAGAGATGAAGTTAGGTGCTGTTGACTTCTCAGTATTTATTGCATGAAGAGGTAAATATTGACAAAGATTTAGACAGATTAGAAGAAGGTTAGCAAGTCAATATGTGCCTTGAAGGAAGACAGTGCTTGATATTTATTAAAGTCAGGGTAAATTATCCAGAGAAGATTTTCCTTTGTGAGGCAAGGAGTGCTGGCTTACAAAGGACCATTCGTTGCTATCTAGCAGCTCGTTTGCCTTGAACCACTGTTTTTCTGGGCTTTGAAAAAATCCAAATATTCTCCCTCTGGATGCTTACAGAACATTAGCTCCTTCCTGCCTCTGAGTCAAACAGCATGTGCTCCTGGGGCTGTGTTTTTACTGCCACTGTTGCTATCACAAATACCAAGGAATTTCTTAGTATTTCAACACATATTAAGGCCCATCCATAAGTAACAAAACCTTCTGGCACACACTTACATGCAAGAATAATATTTTCAACCTTAAATGATTGAATTTCAACCAATTCATCATTCTAACCTGAATGGAAAAAAGTCCACTTCTCTCCATTTCCTTCAACCAAGGTCTTCCAAGTACTAGATGCACCTCCAAGCCTCAGTTTATTAGCAATATCAAGTCTTTAGTATGAAGCCATTCTTTTCTTTCTCTAACAAAAGCTAGTTTCATGAAGTTAGGACGTTGTGAATAACCAGCAATGGCCCAATCCAGATCCAAAAGCATAGTTTTCACATTAATTTTGCATTCAGTTTCCAGTTTTAATACCACGCTGCAAACAGGAAGAGAAACTGGGAAGCAGAGTTTATGAACATTTGCATATTTTAAGGCAGTTTCTTCCTCTTACTGCTTTAGTGATTTCTGCATATATTTGAAGCAACTGAAAAGAAGGTGACTAGTTCCATAGTGGACAAAGATTTCAGTGTTTTGTCATTGAGATACTGCTACATGAACCAAATGAGTCTGATTAGCAGAGATAAGCTCAGATCAGTACATATACATATCAAACTTAAGTCATAATTAAAGATAACACCCATGTCTGACCTACCTTTGTTTTCTTCTCAACATTGTTGACACACTTTGGCCAGGAACAGCACTGGTGATGGGTGAAAGCAGCAGCTCCTAAAAAGGATTCTTGAGCCATTCCTGAAGAACATCATGGTAATAATGCTGTAAAAATGGAAAGATGAGTTTCTAATTAAGAAAATGTTACAGTTGCAAGTTTCAACAGCTTATTATTGCAAGCAAAGAGCACTAAGTATCCATTTAAAAATAATATAAGCAAAATATAGCAACAAAGTCTTTCTCCAACTAGAAGTTTAACTGAAAAAAAAAAAATTAAGGCCCTTTTTCAGTCATTCTCTTTTGCATTTTCTCCAGACCGGATCCCATGCAGGTGTATTGAGTTCCAGTAAGCATGGGTGAGATACAAGCACTCTTCCTGTGCTGCCAAACACTATTTTGGGCAGAAAAGAGCTCTGCTGTCCCAAAACAGCAATGCTAACTTCTTGTTTCAGCACTTGGGCTTTTTTTTTTTGTTTTGTTTTAATTTATGACAACAGACTGTGAACAACTTCTTTAGCTTCTAACCAGGTGTCTGCTTTTCCTGCCTCTTCCCTTCCACTGACTGGTTTGGCCTAGGTTTCCCAGGGACATAACTGAAAACAGGAGTGCCCTCATCAAGCACCAGAGATATATATCAGTGGAATGATATGACACTCTGAAGATGGAAAAAAACCACACCAATAAAACAGTAGACCCTGTAAAATACAGTTTCTTGTCAATATGTAATTGTATGCAGCCCTATCTTGCTGATTCCTTTAGGAATCATGCTAGACCATGCACTGATGCATGCTCAAAACAAAACCACACTCCTCAGCCCCACAATATATCTTCTTAAGTTCCTTTCCCCACCCTGCAAGGCCCAAGGAGGACTTCCAGAGCAGCATTTGATTTAACCACAGATCAGTAGAACCCCATGTTCAGAGCTATGTAACAAATCATCACCAACTGTACCTGTATCTTCAATGCTGTATGCTCAAAATATCTTACAGTAACAATATTTTGTGTATATAAATATGTTCTTATATCTTTGATGGTTACCTAACCAATTTCCATCTGCTTTTCCATTTCTTTGAAACTATTCATCCTGTGAAGTAACATGGCTCCTTTACTGATAAAAACTGTCACTTAAAATAGTCACTTGCCATTCAAAAAACTCAAAAAGCTTTTACTGCAGTTAAACTGCAATTTATATTCTTGAAGTTGCCCACAAAATCCTGCCTAAGAACAAAATGAAGAGCTCACAAGGAAACATCCTGGGTGAAAATTTCAGCATATGTTCCAAAAGCAGCAAGTGAAGCAAGTGCTGCCTAAAGCAGCTTCTTCAGAAACATGCATTCAGATTGCTCAGTAAATTTGCCCTTACAGTGCTCACATTACATCTGAAGTTGTTAAAAAGAGCTCCACAAAACCATCACAAATGTTGAAACCAAAGGAGAGCTCACTGAGGTTTCAGAGGTAGGAATCCTACAGGCTCTGCTGGACTCAGCAGAGGTCCATCTGTGATAACCCCCCCTGTCCATCATCCCAGCAGTGGGCTGCACTCCTTTTTTCTCTTACAGGCCCCAGTGAACCACCCACCCACCTCACTCTCCATGCAGCCACAGCCTTCTTGCTTGTGCAGCCCTGCTCTGGCACCCTTCCTGCCTGCCTCAGGCAGCACAACTGCCAGCCCCCAGCTTCTCTGGGCTGGGTTCAGCCACGGGCCAAGCTGCAAGGCCTGAGATGCTTCCAACACATTTCCTGCTCCTCCTGCTCTCTGCCCGAGCCCAGCACATGGAAGAGGCAGCAAACAGAGAGCCACTGGCCATCAGCTGTGCACCACCTGCTCCCCTAAGCTCCCAGCCGTCTTCCTGGGATTAGGAAGAAATCTGGTGCACCCAAAACCAGGTCAGGGATGGAAAAGCTGCTAGAGATACCATGCAGGCATAAAACTGCCAGCTTCCCCCTTCAGACACGTGTCCACCCTGTGCCAGAGACTCCCTGAAACTTCAAGCAAAACCTGCAGAACCAGCTGGGATTTGGGCATCCCAGGAGGCTGTAGATTCACTGGCTGACTTCACAGCCCACTAACATAGGACAGAGCCACATTCAGCAACAGGCTTTCATTCTGTTAAATAACTGTTTCACCTGTGGTCTAGGTATTAATTTTGATAGAGTCTTATAAAACAAAGTCATTACTGATGCCTCAGAGCTGAATGGCAGCTCTAAATCCATCAGTATCTAATTGTTGCAGTCTATATGCCAGGGTATTTTTTTTTTCCTTTGTCTTCTTCTGTCAGGTTCCCTTTGCCTCAGTCAAAGATTTACTTTTCCCAATAATTAAATTAGATAAATTTGAGCCTAACTGAAACTAATTTTGTATAATATCCCAAACCATTTGCATAAGGCTTCTAAAAAATCTCCAAGCTATTTCTCTAGGCAGTGGGGTAGCTAATTATCTACCTCTCCAAGCAGCCTTCAAGGCATCACAGATCATATGTTTAGAAGGAGAATAATTTCATTCCTTTGCAAAAAAAAAAAAATGCCCATTACAGTCCTAATGTACCACAAAAATTCCATGTTTCCACAGAGTAAATAATTCCCCCTCCATGGAACATATTTGATCATATAATCACAGGCAGACATGATCATTGTGCCCCAAATATAATAATTTAGGAAAAATCACTTCCTGAACTTTTGGGACATGCAAAATCCAGTTGATTCCTGAACTGTGGAGCACTCCAAATGAGCTGAGACTTCTGTTAGCATAGAAACTCCATGACAGAATTAAAGTGCTGATGTTATTAAAGCAAGAAACACACATGTAAGAGCAAATCCTGTACATATAATAAATCCTGACTTCTTTTTTCAAGCATCTAAATATAAAGTTATTCATATCAGTTTAAGACTAATTTTTATTTGATGTGAAAATTATGTTTTCTTTAACCTCCAGGTGAAAATTTTGCTTCTGGAATCTAGGTTCAAGCAAAACTTCTCCAGGTGGTTAAGGGTAGTGGGCTCAGGTTCATGCCCCTTGAAGTCTTGTCTACACTACAGGGGGGGCATAATTTGGCATCTGAAGTAAAGGGGACTGTTACACTTGAGAAGACAATCCGGTGAGAATTAACTTGAATGCACATGCTTACTTGTTTTAAAACAATGCCCATCTTTAAGATAAGGAGATATTAACCCCCAAAATTAAGACAAGGACAATTACACAGAGTAATCATCTACGTTGCACCCCTCACTTCAGGCTGAAGACACCCCAAGAGCTCAGCAGAAACCTGTTTATAACATGAGATGTGAGGGGTTAACATCATGAACTCACAGTACCAACTTGTATCCCAGCCTATCTCTAGGAAGAGCTTAGGATATAACCAGCTCACCAGGGAATATGTACCACATGACATTCACAACCAGAACAAAAATACCTTGAAGGAGATATTCACCCCCAAAATTAAGACAAGGACAATTTCACAGGGTAATCTTCATCTATGTTGCACCCCTCACTTCAGGCTGAAGACACCCCAAGTGCTCAGCAGAATCCTGTTCATAACATGAGAGATGTGAGGGGTTAACATCATGAACTCACAGTACCAACTTGTATCCCAGCCTATCTCTAGGAAGAGCTTAGGATATAACCAGCTCACCAGGGAATATGTACCACATGACATTCACAACCAGAACAAAAATACCTTGAACTCCATGGGGGGCTCAGCTGTAGCCCTTCAATTAAGTTATAATCCCAGTCTCATGTCCCATCTATCTAAATGACTGACTAGGGCTGGCACGAGTCAACACCCAGTTCTCTGGAGTTGTGCTGAGCTCTGTCCTTGGGGTGCCATCACCCACAGCATCTGAAGTGCAAACCTTAAGAACAATGACCCAGACAGTCTACTGCAGTGGGAAAGAATTGTATAGACTAATTTTCCTGAAGTCTGGAAACCCTCAAGTGCCTTCACACCCAAATGCACCAAACCCTTTGCACCTTTGAGCATGCACACAGAAAAAGGAGTAAGTGATCTTTTGGAATACAACTCATCCATTTTATGGCTAGAAACCAAAAGAGATTTTCTTCACAAGAAGAAGCAAAGTTCTTGCTGTTGGTTTTAAGCAAATCATGTTTATTTTTAGAGGATGAAGGAGTATTTCTTCCTGATTCCAACTGTCTACATTACATGACATTCCCTTCTATTACCTGCAGACCCACTGAGGCCATGAGTAAACTGTTATGCCAGGGAAGAGACTCCCCTTCCCCATCCTGCCTTTCCCTGGAGCTGAGCAAGCACCACACAGCCAGCCCCAGCTCCAGTAACACAGACCAGCTAAGTCACACTGTCCAGGTGCTGGCAGGGAGAGGGCTGGATGCATTTAGGATGCAGAGGTTGAACAGAAAATCAGTCAGAGCATTGGAACCTGGGAGACCTGTTCTGCCAAGGACTTTGGAACCAGTCCCCAGTAAATCACAGCATTTCTCCCACAGGAGGTTCCCCAGCTGGCAGTCCCCCTGGTACCAATGGAAATACCAGTGCTTCTGTCCCACAGAGGGCTGAGAGTACACATTAGGCAAATCTGAAGTTCAGGGGTTGTAAGAGTTGCACTAAGCACCCCCAAGTCAAATCATCAATTAGTATTTGTTTGGTTAAATCACCCCAGCATGCTCCAAGTATTGTTAACTAAAAGCTCATGTTCAATCTCACTGATGCCAACTTTAAAAAAGTGCCTAATGACTGGAGCAGGCTTTGGAAAAACCACAATATTCATTAAAATACATAGGCACATCTAGATTTCTTTGAGATACTTTGATCTGGAAAGTAGGTTGTATGGCTCTTACTGTCAAGTTTTTTAATGAGGGTTTTCACAGTTCACAAAATTAGCCAAAAATACAAAAAAAAAGAAAAAAAAAACCAAAAAACTTGTAACAATTAGTACATTCAGTACTAATATATTCCAATTTATACATAGCATACTTATTTAAATGAACAATACCTATATAGTTGGATACCATGTCCAAGAATTATCTAGAATAAAAGTAACAAATGTTATAAATAAAGTGGGTGACAGATAATCACTGAAATCCATACACACAGAAAATTAAGATAAAACATGAACAAACTTTAGCAATATTATGTACCTGTGCCTATGGGTATAGTGAAAACAATAGGTTGAAATACCAATTTGGTTAACAGAGGAAAATTAGAGTACAAGAGTAGTCATAAAAGATACATATTACATCAGGAAGAAACTAAATATTTAGAATACCAAATTTCAGGGAGTGAACTGCCATGTAGGGAGCTTGTTTAGAAGCAGCAGAATAAAGGTAGTAATTAAAATAACATTTGAAAGTATATTTTCTGAACTACTGTAACAAAAAGCAGCATAATTTCCTTGCACTGAATATTTTTTGCAATGCAGATGTCAGATTCGTGCCACACTGAATTTATTCACCATCCTTAACGTCGACTTATACATTTTCCATGAAGATAAGTTATTTAAATACCACCCCAAGATGCAAAGTTGGCTCTGAGACTGCAAAGAGGTTTTTTTTTTTTTTAAAAGTGTGAAATAATTCATCAGCATATTCATGAGGGAGTAAAATAACTGCAGCCTTCAGGTGAAACACTAATGTAACTATCACAGGAGCTGAGTTGCAACCAAAGGTGCTGAATCCTGGGCACGTGATTGCCACCAAAACAGGCAAGGGTTCAAATAAACCCCCAGGAACTTTACAACCAAGAGAAGAAATCTGATTTTAGTCAGGACACTGCCCCAAAGAAGCCAAAAAAGCAAGAGGGGAGTTTCCACTCAAGGAATAATGTTCTGGGGGGAAAAAAACTGGTTTCTAAACTACATAGAAACTCCTTGATTTGCAGCCATGTCCTCCTGCCCTACCTTTTAAGAGACAAGGAGATTCCCACACCACAGATCTGTGGCCAAGCCCCATGGATGCTGGCTGGGAAGACAGGGTTGGCTGTGTGGTGTTCTCTCATAGCATCCAGAAAGACCCATGGGAGCAACCCCTGAACTAGCACCCATCTCTTCTGTCCTTGTTCCTTTAACTCTTCTCCCCACGTTCTGAAACCAGTCACTGCAGCTTCAGCCTGTCAGTCTTCCACTATCTCATCTCCTGGCTCGCAAGCACAAACATTTTGGAGTATTTATTTGTAATTTTGTCAGTTTGGAGCAGAGAAAAGGATTCATTGATTATTCTCTTTCCTTCACAAGTACTTCCTCTCCTTCAGTTTTGGTGTGACTTAATATTTCTCTGCACTCACAACTTTACATGTCCCTTGTCTTTAATGGCATCTTCTTGCCCTACCTGGAGTTTCTTTATCTTCTATTAAAAAGATGCAAAAAGAATTTAGTCTGTTATGTGAGTGGCAAAAGTGCCAACTTCATAACAGTAATACAGAACAATTCCACAAAAATTAACTAAATATTTTTAAAATATACCAATTGTGTTATTCCGGGGAGCATGGACTAAGAGCAGTTGCTGAAGAGTTGCTTCCATCATCACCCTCAGGATTGTTTTCATTCAAGGCAACCACTTTTCCTGATTAGCTGTGTTTGGTTTGTATTGATGAGGGGTTTTTTCCCTCTCTCTTAAATGACCTCCAAACCACACGTTCCCTGAATAAAACAGCAGCTCAGCACAGGCCTCCTGCATCTTCACTTCCCACAGTTCACTGTCTTCTACTCCATCCATCTCAACACGGTGCAGCTGAAGCCAGGTGGGTCTATCCAAGGCAATATCCTCCACGCCACCAGGCTCAGACTCCTTTCCAACTCTCACACAGGAATTTGCACATCCTCTGACGTTTCCTTCTGTTGTTCTCATGGGTCCTTGTCTCCCTCCAGTGGCAGGAGGATCAGACCTCACTGCACTTGAGACGTTGCACAGCCACCCTCCGACTGAACTATACAGCTGATCCTCCCTCCCAGTTTGTACCCCCGTGAAGGAGAATCCCAGGAATATTCGTTAATTTTCCTCCAAGCACGTAACTTCACATGTTTTTAATACTAATTCCTTTCCATCTCCAATTCATCTCTATTCAAGGTCAATCCAGTGGGATGATCTCCTCTTCTGTAGTTCCAGCTTCAAGCCAGTAGCAAATTTCATTAGCACATTCTTAGCTTCACCCTACTTTTTGGTAATTAGTGAAAATAATAAATAAGATCAACGTCATAAACCAGTCCCCAAGGAACTCCACTAATAACCTCCCTCCAGCCTTAGAGCTTCTTGCAGCACAGCTTCTTCTCATCTCCTCCAGTCATTCCCAACAAAGTGTTTGTACAAAGCACCCTCTCCTCCAGCTTCACCAGTCCTTTCCCCACCTAGCACCAGTAGGGTGTCCTGCTGAGGCTGGGGCAGCCTCCATCCCTCCTTTGCTCACAAGACGAGGGACATGGCTATGAAAGAGGCAGAGGATACATTGCAAGGGGTGTTAGCAGGCAGAAAGCCCTGAAGAAGAACAATTAAAAAGCCACTCATGAAAACCAACTAGGAGTCACTTGCACAGCTTAGCAAAACAAAGGCATCTCAACAGTAAGTGCCAGAGCATGGGGAGAGAGACAACTGTGTAAGCAAAGGAACTATGAGAACTGACCATGGCCATGTTCTGTCTGGAATTCAGAAAAGCTTCACATCCTGATCATAACATGGCACTTGTGACCAGACTTGTGATTAGGAGAGAATCTAGAAACCTTTCATTTTCAGCAGTTTCATCTGTTCACTACATGAAAGCTGTAGGCTCCCTAACCCTGTAAGTTCCTTCCCCTACTTTAATTTTCTTTTCCAAAGCTCCTCAGTGCTGACTTCACTGTCTCCAGTCCAAGAAAGGAGAATGACAGACATCTACCTTTAGCATTTTTCAAAACCATGACTCTCAAAGTCAGGCCCTAAAGGGACAACTTGACACCTATTCAAGCCAACAAGAATTTGGAGATACCAGACATTTCACCTGCATAACCATGCCTAGATTTTTGCTGCCTGTATCTCTTCGCTTACACCTCTGTCTGTGGAGCTTCTCAGACCAGCTGAAGTCCCACCTTGTTCAATCAGGACATGTTCAAAATTTGCTTACAACAGCCTCGACAACGTAGCAAAGCTCAGGTTGACAGTGAGTTCAGATTGGTTCTTGGATAGTGTGCCAGAGCTACTTTATTAATTTTATTATCTCTGCACACAAGTCTGAGCAGGAATCTTAACTCACAGGCAATGGCAAGATGCAGTAGTTTGGTATTTTGCTGCAGATTGGGCAATGAAGGAGGGGGAGAGAAGAGAAGGAGGATGCTGAAGGGGAGTGTGAGGGGATATTTTGGGATGTCAAAGTCTGTTAGATTGTGATTTGCATGAATCAATATTTTATTCAAAGCTAAAAGATCCTAAATACTGTGAAATCACAGAATAGAATCATTGAGGTTGGAAAAGAACTCTAAGATCATCAAGTCCAACCATCAGCTGAACACTAGTCTGACCACTAAACCATGTCCCCAAGTTTTTTTTTAACCCCTCCAGGGATGGTGACTCCACCACCTCCCTGGACAGCCTGTTCCAGTGCCTCACCACTCTCTCCCCATACACTTGGTCAGCCCTAGAATGGAAGCGTGCAGCACCTCACCTAGGATATTCCTACACACACTTCATAAGCCTCCTCAGCTGAGTGAAAATGAAATAAACAGATCTGGGAACAAAACAAGTTTTCCATCCTGCAGATTAAAAAAAAAACCCTATTGCTCAGGATTCATACGAAACCAAGCCTATCAAACAAACCAGATTTGTGTCAAAACAGACAAATAATGAAAGAAAAATACCCACAGTAGTCCAGTGCTCATTTCAGAGCAGATGACTTGACCTGCTCACTGGTTAGCACCTCCCTCACTCAGGATATGGGCCAGCCATGCTGAAATCCTTACAACACTGAAGATAAACTAACACACAAATCTTGGCAGCAGACTATTGTTCTTAGAGTTGAATGCAGAAAACCATCCTGGCACTGCAGAAATCAGTTGGAGCACGTGGAAATTATTCACAAGGCTTTTTAGTCTGCGTACAACTAAAGACAAGAGAGAGTTCTGCCTTAAATCAGGAGCCCAGTCTTGAACTTGATAGCATCACTGTAAAGATAAATTCATCATGAGTCACAAATGAAAGTCCAGCAGTTGCTAATTCAGAGACTTCAAACAAAGTAGCATTTGATAGGTCAGATCTATTCAAGAAACCACTTCAGATTAACAGCACTTGTTAGGAAGTGAAAAACTTGAAGAGTTCTGGAGTTGCCTCTCACTATCAGAGGCTTTCCAACAGAGCATCATGGTTCCTCAAGACAGCATCAAGGCAACATATATTTGCCATGGTATCAACAAGTACTTTCATAGATAAACACTGGGGCATCTGGGCTACTGAGCAGCTCCCTGCCTTAGGAGCACCAAAGCAACAACACTGGAGGTGACTGGGGAATACAAAGCTCCTTTGCTTGAACCCAGCAAGTATAAGTTATCTGATATGAGCAAGCAAGCAACAGTTCCTAGGAAAGATTTTCTTTCTCCTCACAAGTGGAGAACATCTGATCACAAAACCAAGTTACCTGCTCCACAGCCAGATGAGATTATCTAGAGGGATGGAGCTAGTCAAAGTCAAACACTCATGTTTTCTTTAAATCCACAAGACAAGCCATGGGACTCACTGCACTACCCAGGAGGAACCAAATCAGTGTAACTACTCACTTCATATTTGTATTAATGCTTGTAAAATACATCTTTGGCTGTATTAGAAAGAAGCTGAATGAATCGTCAAGGATCACTGTATGAAGCCCTGCTGCTTGTTAATAAAGATACTTATGAAAGAATTAAGAATATTACTGCTATCCAGGAACCAAGTAGTTCAATTACTTTCTCCCTCAATTTATGGCATATTTCTCTGGAAGAGTAACGGTTATTTCCCCCCATCTTTAATCAACCTCCCAAAAAAAAAACCTAAAAAAAAAAATAAGTGGATACTCAAGCTTCTTTTTTTGCTCTCTGGACAGAAATGTCTGATGGGGAAGGCACACAAGGCTGAAATGCTACTAAAATGTCAGGTTCTCATTTCTTGCTATTATTAAAAGTTATTTTAGCCTATACATTCTGTCACTCACTGCACCATGCTCATAAGCAAAACTTTACAAAACAGAGTGTAAGAAAAACATCTCAACCACTTTCAAGAGAAATGGACCGGCAAGGTTCTATTTGTCTTTTGTTGAGAAAATGCACTGAGGTGCTGGAATCCTAAGCATTAAAGACTTTCTACTAATGCAACTTCTCAGAATCATTTCACAAAACCAAAACTGAAGACTTTCAGTGCAGTCATTATAGAAGATGGCAACTCTTGAGCTCAGAAATGAAGCACAAGAGCTGTTAAAAATAGTGAGAGGATTCAAATGAAGGCTGGAATAATAATTGGCATACTTTTCTGGATCTACACAGAGAAGCAAATTTATCAGTTTTCTAACCAGGATAGCACACAGGAGTCGAGCAAAATGTAATTCAATATATTCAATTCTGAAGTGAACAAATTAAGCTATAATAAATACTGTTCACTGACTGAAGATCCTTCTGTGCTCGTGGAAGAGCTACAAGCATATCAGTCCCTTCAACTACTTCACTCCTTGAAATGCAGATTCACAGAACTGTAAAGGTAGGAAGGGACCTATGGAGATGGTCCAATGCAACCCTCTTGGCTTGGAAGGGTCAATGAAAGCAGGCTGGTCATGGCTGTGTCTGGATTCTGAGTAACTCCAAGGATGGAGATGCCTCAGCCTCTCCCTCTAGGCAATCTGCCTATCAATCACACCATCCAGTTTGTTATCTTCTTTTCCTTGATGTGTTTTGAAATGACTTCCAGGAGATTAGCTCCATCTCTTTCCCAGGGTTCAAGGTGAAGGTGACTGGTGTGTAGTTTATTGGACCCTCCTGCCTGCCTTTCTTGAAGATGTGAGTCTGCAGGAACTTTATCTCGAACTCCATGGTCTTCAAAGGAAAGCAAGAGTATCCCCACGACTAACATGGGCCAGCACACATGGATGAATTCCCAACAGGTCCTATCTACTTCCATAAGTCCAGTTTAAGTGTTCCCTAACCTGATCCTCCTCCATCAAGTCTCCCTTACTGCAGGCTTTCCCAGTAAAGAGCAAGGTAAAGAAGGCATCAAGTACCTTGGTCTTTTCCATGTTCTGGTGCTATTCCACAAGATAAACATTTCTTGGGGAATTAACAAATATCAGTTCCCTCTACAGAGGGAGGAAATTGGGGTTTTTTTGCAGAGCCCACTGTCTCTGAAAAACTATTTGGAGCACTGTCTTCAAATCTTGACAGTAATTGAGTTGTCACTGATTTAACTTTATTCTGATTCATACCACCTCTGCCATGACTGTTCATTCCCAGAACCTGAACCCTGACTTGAGAAACCTGCAGATTCACATTTAATGGTTAAATGGTTTCTTCAACAGTTGTGGAAAGTAAATTCAAGAAATCCAGGTACCTATACAGCTGGAGAAAACTGATCTATAAAATACAAGCAAAAGAGACAGATTTTCTCTCATACATTCTGCTTTTGGAGTACTCATGCTTCAGCCCACAAAGTATCTCAGAATAAATACTCTGATGCAATATTCTAAAACCATCCCAGAGATCTATAATTGTACTTGTTATTTTCAGAGACGAGTTGTGCAGTCTTACCAGTTTTCAGTAAAATATAGATTCTTAAATACTTCTCAAAAATGGGGCTGAGATACTTCTGCAAGTCTCAGCTTTCAATGTTAAAAGGGTCTAAAGACTTGTGTCACTCAGCAGTTTTAAGTCTAACTGAAAATATACTATTCAGATAACTTCACAAGACAGTTTGGACCTTGAAATTACAGGTCAAAGCTCGACAGTGACCAAACAACCCACCTAGAGTTAGAATTTAAGAGTCCCTTACTCCCACATTCCCTAATTCTCTATTTTAATGAACATTCATTTGACTTCCTTGTCTTACTTCAGGACTTTTCCTTATGACATTTGTCCCTCAGTGGTATTGCACCTGCACACCAAGATGCACTTCTGCAACTGCCAAGACAATTCATAAATCCTCCTGTCATAAATCAGGAGTCATTAGGATTACACATGTAATAAAAGGGATGGGAGGGGGTGGAAAACCCTTAGCAAGCAATCTCCCAGCCAAAGATTTAATACCAGTTGAGTTGAACAGCCAAACTCAATTTAGAGACATTGTGCCCTTAGGTTGAGCTGCTCAGCACCAAGTAAAAGAGTATGTACAACCTGAACCAGGAACCAGCCTGCCACTGCCATTCCTGCACAAACAGCCAGATCACCAGGTGCCTTCTTAAAAGAAATCACTCAAGAAATTTATAGTTCACAACATTCAAGGCCTTATTAAAGTCCATAAATACTACAAGTAGTTAAAAAAAAACCCCAAACTTTCCCCTGTTGCAGGAAGAAAAATGTCATTAAGAAAAATATGTCAGCAACAGCATCATGTGCTGAGTAGGAGCCTGACTGGAGAATGTTCTAAGAAGCTTCATTAAGTGCCATGCTCCAATAAACAAGATTTTAACCTGTGTACCTGACTTAAGAACACTAATTGGGTAGGAATGTTGGTCTGGAGACTTTTTACCAACAACATGGAGCCCTGAAGCTCCTCCCAGCACAGATCCCTGTTGCACTAAGCACCATGCAAAGCACTCGGCCTCCAAGGTGCCCAGCTGAGGTTTAGAGCCCACAGCAATAACCACTGGTGGGAAAGGGACAGAGAAGCAAAACAATTTGGTTTTGTTCAGATGATCCATCAGGGTCAGAAGCAAAACCAAATCTTCACACTTCCTAGCCAACATCCCTTCTCCTAGACCAAGGGAAGTCAATTCCCAAGGGCTACTTCTGCTTTCATTTATCAGTTTAAAGGATAAAAATTACTATGCCTGATTAATGACTTTTCTTTCTCCTCCTTTCCCTCCTTTTCTCCCTCCTTCCCTTTTCTCCAAAAGGTCCTTCACATATAGCCAGATTTATCTTGTGTGAAATTGCCACTGTAGCTCTGACAGGTTATATGGGTGACAAAAAAGCTCGACAGCTGCAAAAACAAAGATGTACTATCCAACCTTGCCCAGGGTAAAAACCAGGAAGAAATCTTTGCACAGGATATCCTAAAAAGAAATAATCACAGACACTCTTAGGATATCACAGATGTTACCTGCAGATGTAAATACAGGCAATTTGCACATCCAAAACCCACCACAGAAGTTCATGACTCTCAGATTCTATTATCCACCACATTCACCTGGAAAAAGAACACCCAGAGATACAACAACCCTAAATTACATTATGGAAGACAGTATTTTTCTCTGACAGCTAGTCTTCAGTTTTATGGGATGAATTTGCTAGAAAAAAATTGTATCCACAGCAGAAATAAAGAGATTTCAATGTAGAGGGATACTGTAGATTTGTAGCATCATCAAACTAACAATATCCTTTGGTGTTTTCCTTCTTGTTTTTAACCTTCTAACAAGATGTTTCTCAAACAACTTTTGCTGTTAAAACAGCAAAAATATGGCACAAGGAACAAACTGAATTCTTACTTAAAATTTAATTTCTGCTTAGCAGTGTAGAAATGCATAATTTCTGCAGATTTCAACATAATTAGATGACAGTTAAAACCTGAACCTTGTCTGAAGTAGCTTCAGGACAGGCCATTCATTTGTTCCAACAAAATGTTATCAGAAAATTGCTATGACCAACAGCCCAAAAGCCAAGAGCTGCTTAAATCCCACATCCAAATGTCTTGTATAAAAATCATGTTTCATGAAAATTAATTTTGTTTTCAGCAATCTTTGTCTCTGGAACTGTTTCCCAACAGCTGTGGAACTTTTTCTGCTTCCAAATGAAAGCTGAGTTTCCAAGGACGTGACAATGCTGAAACACCAAAGCCAGGTGTAAAAAGCAAAATCTGGATTTTTTCCCTACTTGTCACAGGCATGAAAACAGGACATGGGTTTGTCCATCAAAAAGAAAGACTTCCCAACCAATTTTTGGAAAGGTGCACTCCATGGTTTCATCCCTTCGTTTTACAGCTTGACATTTAAGCAGATGGTGTGACTGGTTCCTGAACTGTCTTAAAAAAAATAAAAAAAAAACCAAAACAAATAAAAGAACCATGACAAAACCCCTTCATTTCAGGTCCTGATGACATCTTTTACCTGCCCTCCTTTCCTCTTGCACAGAAAATGTTCTAGCACAGTTGGAGGATGGCATGTTTTCAACAGAGAAGTCTCAACTTTCTCAGCAAGAAAACGTCCATCTGCTTCCCTGAAAAATATAGGGGTTTTGTTGGTTTTGTCAGTACTGGGAAGATGACAAATCTATGTGAAAATGGATTAGTTCATTTTCAGGGTCACAGAAGAAAGTTACAAACTTGTTGATCAGCTGCTTGAGGGATCACTTCCAGCATTCCTCAAGACGTTCAAGAGATCCCAGACTGACTTCAATAGATCAGCATTAAAAACTTCAAGAGATCCCAGACAGACATTCAGATACTGACTTCAATAGATCAGCATTAAAAACTGTTTGCAAAAATCAGCAGATCTGGGGGGAAAATACCAAGAATATGCTGCAATTTCACTAGAAATGTAGAGCCTCTACAGGAACCCAGCAGTCTTCTCACCAAAAATTAAGCTATTTATCTCCACAGAATTCTATACAAACTTTTTTAACAAGGAGTATGGCATAAAAGGTGATGATGGAACAGAACTGACATTCTTCCTTGCTGCTAGTCTCATTTTATGAGGCTCAAACACACTGCTGCCCAGGCACAGGGTGGTGCAGGTCAAGACCAAGAGCAACCTGTGCACCTTCCCTGGCTGCTCCTGCCAGAGACCTTGCAGGAAGTCAGGAGCAGGTTTGTCTGCTTTCCAAGAGAGCGAGGAGCTCCGTGGCTGTGGGCAGTACAGCATGAGGTTTGAACTAATGAGGCCTAATGAGCAGAAGGCACGTTGCTATGGATCACCTCTCAGGCAGAGAGGAACTTGTAGGTTTTGCCTCTTCATCCACAGACTGGAGTCAGACACAAGATCAAAATCCAGATACAACAAATTTTCTAACTAATCTTTATTCTATCATAAAACCCCCATTTGTCAAATGCTAACATTTCACACACACTTTCTTTAGACAGAACAGAGGCAGGGCTGGAAATCTGCCTGGTTTGTATCTATTCACCTGGCTCCTCAGCTACAAGGAGCTGGATGTGAGGACTCCCAGGTTTCAGAGCCACCTGAGCTCCCAGCTGCCTGACGACTCCCAGGACAGCCTCCCAGACACCAGGGAACACCAGGAGCCCATGATGCTGCTGAGCAAACCTGATATAATCTTTTAGTTTCATAAGCAATCCCCTATCAGCTCTGTCCAGCAGGAGCCAGCGATCCTGGGAGCACACTGAGCAGCAGAAGCAAAACATGGTGATATTTTAGCTGCACCTTCTCGGGGAGGGGGACAGCTTTTTAGTCCAGTTTAGAATTTTCACTGTCTTGGGGTGAAAACTGGTGAAGAGCAATTTGGTTTCAAGGCCAGCTCTGCCAGAACCAAGTTACTTGCTCCCATTTGGATACCTCATGATTTTTGGTGAACTACAGTGCTGTTTTCCTGTAGGGTACTAGTCTGAATCAAGAAACTCATGCTAGCAAAGAATCTGCAACCCTTTGAGTCTGCCCTTCCTACCAGGAAAGAGATCTAAACAACATCTAAATCCAAACCCATATTCAGGATTTGGCCAATATGAACACTGCAACCAGAGGAGGAAGCTTCATTCAGTAAACTAACTTTTCTTAGAAACAGTGGTAGATATGAGCTGATAAAAGTCTCTCAAACAGATAATTCAGCCCCTGTGCTGGATGAGCTTAGGGGACCAAGGTGTAGGTGATGACAAACCCAGTGCCCTACACCACAGGAGAACACGTGCTCTGTGGCAGCAGGACAACATCTTACTCCTTCCCTCCTTGTTCAACAGCTGACCTTGCACAGCCTTCATCTTGACTGGACTTCCCAGCAGGGACAGGTAACAACCTTAAGAAAGGTCCCAAACCACAGCAAAACACTAATCCAGGTACATGTGAGAGGAAAGTTTGCATCATTTTCATGGGCTTTTGCAGGACTGGAAAAATACATTATGGAACCATTGTAAGAGAAGGTCATTAAAATCTGATTTTTACCACAGTTGTTTCTGCATGTGAGTGACATCTCCTCTGTCTTTCAAGAAACACAGGTTGAGGTGAAACTGTTCTAAAACCACGTATAAACATGAGATGTTGGTCAGCTCATTGGTACATTCAGTCTCACCTAAAATCTGTATTTAGGACCCTACTTAGTAGAGCCACTATCAGAAAAATTAAATTCTCTGCAATACAGCTGAAATAAAAGCAATAGCTTTTATTGCAATAGTACCCCCCAGATAAACTCAGGCCAGGCCACTGAAAGATGCAGCTTTGTGCTGTGTGGTCGTACCTGAAGCTCCTTGAATTAAGAACAGAACAGGAACAACCATCAAACAGCACTGCCAGGTGAAACTGGCTTAGCAGTCTTTCAATTAACATCAGAGTTTTCTTCACAGATAAAAACTTTGTAAAAAGCCAACAACAGTGTAGGGGTTTTTTTTCTTCAAATTGTACAAGAATCAGCAGTATTCCAAATTTAAAAAAAAAAAAGCATTGTGAATTTCTAGCAGCAATGAGTAATCACTGAAAGGTTCAAACTCGCTGTTTTCAAAACACCTTTTGCTTCTGCTTGGGTTGCAAAAACACCAAGAACAAACAAACAAGATCAAAGACAGAGTCCACTTTGCAGAAAACCTTGAAATAGCAACAGAAATCTCAAAGCAAGGAACAGAAGTCAAACAAGAAAAAGCAACAAGGAGGTAACTTGGAACAAATCTACAAATGAGGCTTTTTGTATATCAGCACAAACATCTTACTGCTATTTTTTCCCCCCCAAAAAACACTATTCCAGCCCATACTGAAATGAGCCTGGATTCAGAGTTCACATCAGGTGTGTCAAAACAAACAAGAGAGGAAAAAAAAAAACACACCAAAATTTTTCTGGTGGCATTAAAAAAATCAGACAAGGCTCCTGATGATATCAGAAGTTCATTCAGTTGTCACCATCCAGGAGAAAACACTGAAATTAAGTTCCTTCCCTTCTCCCTTCCCCAGCTTAGCACTGGTTTCTGCAGGCCCACAGCACCAACGGGCTGCTGCAGAAAGTTTGGCAGAGAAATCACCACTCAGCTCAGTTCCCTCTCCTTGGCAGGTTTCCAAGAGAGAACCACAAAGTAGATGGGGTGCTGAGGTCTCGGGGCTGAAGGTGGCCAAACCTCCTCTGTGCCAGGTGGATGGAGCCCCTGCTCCCACAGACCAGGCTGGCAGGTCACTGAGCCAGGTGAACAAGGGTGTATTCACACCAGCCATTGGGAAGAGGAACTGGTGGGAGATGGGGAAGTGCCAAAGCAGCTTGGGGTCATTAAAATTCATCTACAGCCCTGTGAGTTTGGGGCAAACTTCTCAGCAAGGGGCAAAAGGGCCGAGGTCGCTGTGAACACAGGGCTCAGAGAGGAGCTCTGGCCATACCTCAGTCAGAAACACTCAGTGACAGGAGCTCCAGCAAAGCAGCTGCTGCATCCAGCAATTGCACCCAGCTCAGGAGTCCTCAGCACAGGAGACAGGGACCTGTTGGAGCATGGCCAGAGGAGGCCACAGCAGTGATGTGAGGCCAGGCTGAGAGAGCTGGGACAGCTCAGCCTGGAGAAGAGAAGGCTCCAGGGAGACCTTACTGCAGCCTCCCAGTACTTCAAGGGGCCTGTCAGAAAGCTGGGGACAGTCCCTTTAGCAGGGTCCATTGTGACAGGACAAGGGGTTTTAAGCTAAAAGAGGGAGATTTAGGCTAGAGAGAAGGAAAAATAAATTTATACTGAGGATGGTAAGACCCGAGCCCAGGTTGTTCAGAGAGATGGGAGAAGCCCCATCCCTGGAACCAGGTCAGACTGGACTGAGCAGCCTGCTTAGTTGCAGATGTCCCTGCTCACCACAGAGGGGTTGGACTAGATGGCCTTCAAAAGGTCCAGTCTATGCCCCTATGAAATCAGGGTCTCTGCAGTGCTGGAACACATTCACTGAGCCCAAGCCCAGGTCCTGAGAAGGAAGGTTTTCTCTGCAGCACTTACAAACACACCTGGCACTCCAAAAGCTCCTCAGAGCCCACAGCCCAGCATCAGAGCAGCTGGGCAGAAGAAAGGAAGGAGACAACAAGAGGAATTTCATTTCAGCTGTGAAAGAAAGTAGTGGCAGTGACTCACCCAAATCCTGTTCCCTTTGAGTGAAACCTGTAAAGAATAAGCAGCAGTTCAGCAGCTAGAGCCATGAGTTTACTGATTAAAGCCATGAGGTTTTGCCAGGGCCCTGAAGCCCCATCTGCACTGGTCAGGTTACAGAAAGAGAGCTGAGAACCTGCAGTGTGGCAACACAGCAGGCAAAGGGTTAAAGGCACACAGAAATTGGAATGCTTTGTCCCAGGAAGCTGACACACACCCAGAAACCTTCAGACTGTTCTGCAGCCAAATAGTCAAACAGTTACCTTCATTTTTTTCAGTTAGAGATGACAGAGAACTGACAGACACTTAAGGTGACATCTGCAAAGCTCTATTTAATTTTCTATGTCTGAACAGTTTCATGGCCCACTTTAATTGCTGCAGCTAATGGAGGTGGGAAGGTACATGAAAAACACCAAGCTCTGAGACACTGAAGGCTGCTCAGTTCCTACTGGTTTGCTATTGATTTCCACAGAGGTGGACCCTAATCTGTGGCTCTCCACCCTGCCATAGGTATTCAGAACCATTTTCTTTAAGAGAACAGACACACCCTGCATTTTAAAGTACTTCATTTCTTTCCCTTTCATTAGACACCCTTGGAAGACTGGAAACATGAAATCCAGCCACAATTAGGGCCTAAACCTGACCAATGGAACAATATGACAAACCCCTGAGTCCACTGGAAGTTGCTTTAATCAGGATTAAAGCCACTGATTTTTTTTTGTATCCTCTACTACAGGACACCACTAACAATTTGATTTTGTGGGGATTTTGCAAACTGGCCTGAATGGACTTTCAAGATATTACAAGGAGGGAAAAAAGGAGTAGAGAAATTAATACTTTAAGAGAATGACTGACCATTGCCTTTCACAAAAAAAGGTAAATTAAATGCCTGAAACCACAGGCAAGTTTCTTATCAAACATATCTCATTCTAGTCTAGCAAAAAAATATTTGGGGCCAGGATTTATGGTTCTAAAACAAGACTTATGTGGAGAACAGATATATTTGATCAAAACTGCAGTTCTGGATAACCAAAGGGCTCTGCTCAGCTCTCCCTTGATTACCTGCACTGTACTGTGAAATGTCAGCCTTGTGTTTTATACAAACTAATCATAAGATTGTTAATCTTTTAAGGGAGCTGAACACCAGGATTTCCAGGCAAATATCCTAACTATTTGGATATAGTGTACCTGCTGCCTTTGTTCTATTTGTTCTCATGGATCTCTTCTCATAGCAAGAAATCCCAGCAGGCTGAAAGGAAAGATCTGGAGAGTGCCATTCTCAGCCAGACAGGGAGCTCTCAGCTTTTGCAGACAGAAACCAAAGCAACATCTTTCACACCCTGTCAAAACCCTCCAGTCCTATGTACAGTGCCCAGTGCCCAGCACCCACCTCACATAGTGCACATTTTAAAAGAAAGGCAGACAGCTACTTCCTTGCATGCAATTCCCCACTGTCTTCCTCTCAAGTGGCATCTTCTCTGTGCCTACTACCTACAAGACAAACTCTTCCATAAGCAATAGCCCCTAACATCCTCATTTCCCTCCACTTCCTAGAACCTTGCATTTTCAGTCTCCCCTCAGAGCAGGAGAAGGACCCACAGCCCTGTATTTCTCTCTCAAAGGTTAACTGCAAGGTAAAATGAAGCTGCAGTTCCATGGCATTGCAGGGGGGGAAACAACAAGAGAAAATGAAAATAAGAGCTGGGAAAAAGAGGAAATCCCTTAATCTAGTTTAGCTTGTTTCATCTTTTCTCCTGCTCCCTATGAAGAAAGCGATCACCTCCGTGGAGAAAAAAAATAGTCCAATAATCCTGGTTTATTCCTGAGACAGAGACTGAGTCCTAAGATATTTGTTGTCAGCTGGGTGCCAGTAGACCACTGCCAGCCAGCCTGGGACTAATTTAAGGAAACACACATGCAGCAGTCCCCAGCCAGCAGACCCTGAGGCAAGGTGGGGTCACAGCTCCAGAAAGACCCCACTGAAAAAAACAAAATAAATTGTGCATCATTTCAGGCAGTGAGATAGTGGAAAGAAAAAAGAGTGCACAAAAGTTTCCAGACACCTTTCTCAGGTCCTGAACTCCAGGGAGAGGCTGTGCTCTCCCCTTCCTCTCACCTTTACTTCAAGAGTCTGAATGTTTATAGCTTGAAGCTATAAAATAGAGACTCTACTCTGGTCGTTCAGCCTAATGCCTGACCCTGGGGCTCGGGGGTTTTGTGTGCATATGCATGACACCCATTAAAAGCCAAACTGAAAATAATGAGTTTTAATGCTGTATGAGCCTCCCTTTCTGCAAAAGAAAATAGTGAAATCAGTCCAAGCCTTCTTTCTTGAAATATTTAGACACATAGCAGCCACTGAGATCTTGCTTTAGCACTCCTGAGCTATCACAGCCATGTAGGGAGGACTTGTCATTTACAGCTTTTCAGTAACAAGTTTCCCCTACTGATGTCTGCAATAGTTTCTCCCAGAGCTTTAACGTTGTTGCTGTTCTCTTAAGTGAGAAATGCTGCTCACCCTGCCACAAACCCTTCCAAAACACCCATTGCTCACCCTGGATCAGCAGCACATCCCAGGACAGCATTTCTAGTGCTGATCCCACTATTAGCAGTAAGAATTTTATTCTTCTAACACACAAAAATACAATTCCTTTCATCCATCTGGCTCTTTACCTCACAGGCAGTTGCACTATTGAAGTTTTTTTTTTCCCTAAAGCTTTGAGGTAGAGTCTCTTTTGTTACTGTTCTTAAATCCACGTCTGTCACAATTATACATCCCCAGGATGTGAGGTTTTGAGAAAAATGTCACTGGGGTAACCAAAAGACTCAAGGTAAAAAAATCACCTCCCTGTTCTTTGTGTTTCCCCCAATGTCATTAGTGTAGTTTTGGTATTTGTTATTAATTTATGGCCCTTGTCTTGGACTCTCCTTGACAACTGGAAGCAAAAGTTGTCAAAATCATGAGGAAACAGCCACCAATGCAACACAAGAGGTCTGATTATCTTAATAAATTGAGAAAGAATAAACACTTATGAAGATCTACACCTACATTAACAATTTTACATTCAATTATATTCCCTGGGCAGTGCCTGGGACCCCTCAGCATTATTCAAACTTCATTATTTTAGGGTGTCATTTGTTCAGTTTCATAGGTACCTGCATGTGCAGAAAATCTGCATGTAGAGAAAGCCATGTGTGTATATATATAAAAATGTATCCACATACATCCACACTGGTTGATCAAGCATCAATGTTATAAAACTTCTTCAAAGCAGAGCAGAAGCCTGTCAGTCAAATAGCTGGAAAAGACAGATTTTGATATTTTCCCCTCACTGAATAGGAATACATTACTTGGAGACAAAAATACTAATGTCTTTCTTGGTTCATGTTTTATGCAAAAATGAGCTTGGGTAAATGAGAGAGCTTTGTTGAAGAAGTGGATTTAGTGAAATAGCAAAATTTTCTTCCTGGCTTCTGGACTTAAATAACTTTGTGCAAATCTCTTAACTTCTTTACATCTCCCTTAAAATATCAGAAGAGAAAAAAACAATATCCACCTTTAGAAGATGTTCAGGAAGCCTCAGGTAGAAAGATAATATATATATTTATTTGAGGCTCAGCTGGATGTCACCCATATTACCAGGGCATGATCATGTGGGGACTTTGGGAACAGCTGATGTGCCCAGTGACCTGTTGGCCACCTCCATTACTGCTGCACCTCAGTAATTCATCGTGTGATTGCTCCTCATGTGCCATCCAGCAATCCAAGGCAGAGGACCTGATTAATATTCCAGGGTGGGGTTTTGGGGGGAGTTTTTTTGGGGGGTTTTGTTGTTTTTTCTCTTTTACAAATACTCGTTTTCCCTGGAAATAAATAAATAAATAAAAGAAAACCCACAAAAAGTTCTCTTCCATTATGAAGAACTTTTTCCAGTATGTTTTCACACCATTTGGGTTTACAGCTTGCTTGGCTGAAAAGACCCTTGCTGTGAGCTTTTTAACAGACAAAGTTGAATTTTTCTGCCTTCTTTTTATCCTATGCCCTTTACACTCACATGTGAGGAAAATGCCATTGCTGGAGCACAGTAGAATCTTCCCCCCCTGCCTGCTGTGACCCCTGCAGATATGACCAAGCTCCTCTGTTCATAAAAGAAGCTGAACCTCTGCTGCCATTCCAAGTGACTCCTTGTCAGACAGCTGGCAGTACATGCTCAGGGTGGAATTTGACTGGAATTTGACTGGATCCAGTATTTCATGTTGGTGAGCTACCAGGAGAAAATGGTGTGGTATGCAAATAGCATAAATATTAAAAGATATCTGAAGCATATTTTAGCTTTAGGACTGAACAGCATTTTTCAGAGTAAGGCTGGGAACACCCTAAAAGTCCATACCAGTAATAGCTGAAACAAAGAAGCTTTACAGGTAAGACAAAGGACAAGCTTTCAGCATCTTCTGCTTCTCTGTCAGAATACACAAGTTACAATAGATAACAGCAGACTGAACTTTTTAAAAGGCTAAGTAGTCTAAATACACCAGTTTTTAATCTTTCTGAAGAACAACATACACAGTTACTTCCTCAACTACAAAACACAGTGTTAGTTCTTGCCCTGCTATAACATATCAGAGTCAAGGACACCCTAAGACAAAACTTCCCTTAATCCTCTTGTTTTAAACCTTCTAAAACTTATAGTAAATAGGTCCTGATGCTGATACTTTGGTATCACATAGGCATACAGAAAAATCACATTATCAACTATTTTCACTTTGGTACTCTGGTCGTTTTTCCTCTTTCATGGTTTCCTGCTGGAGAATAAGAAGCAGCTGCTACCTCCTTCAGAGAAGGGGACCATGGCTTGTGTCAACTCTTGTCCCTTTCTCTTAGTATTTTATACTCTAAAACAAACCAAAACACTTTCAGCATGCTGGCCACGTGGCAGTTCTCCAAGGCAAGTGCTGCACTAGTTCTGTGCCTGACACACAACTCAAAGGCCAGACCTTTCAGGCAGCTTTCAATTCCAGGTGATTCTGGTTCTAAATAACTAGATCCTGATTTGCCATTGTCTCAAACAAGTGGAGATCTACCCAAACTCAGTCACTGTAGGTAATCACTGTCCCTGAAAAGTCAGATAATCTTCTGCAAAGGTCACTCAACCCACAGCAGAACTTAAAATGAAAGAGTGAAAGAGCATTCTCTTTGCTTCTTTTAACAATTTCCCCACTTTTGTAAAATATTTCATCTATTTTTTTTTAAATTTATATTCTCCTCCCCTCTATGGTCAGAAAAAGAAAACCAGAATCTTTTGCCCTCCGAGATTTCTCAAAACTATCCACAAAACCTTCATTCACATTTACCCTCCCATGAAAAATGGCCAGGAAAAGAGCTTGAGAGTTTTAGTGGAAGAGTTCTGGGTTTCTCTGCAGTGAAGGAAGAGGATGGAGTCACAGCATTTGACAGAGCTCGTGTGTCCTGCTAGGTGACAGTGACAGAAGGCAGCACTGCCTGAGCCAGCAGCAGGCCACTCCATCCTCCACAGGAGCAGCAGCACAGCAGAGTATGGCTGAGCAAGAGCAGTTTGGCCAACTGGAAAATGTGCAGGGAGAAATAATATTGTTTCAGTTTTGCCATGTCTGATTTGTAGGAGGAGGGTACAATACAGCAGGGGAAAGGATGTGGAGTGAAATGGAAACCATCCATTTACAGTCAAAGGGAAAAGTTACAGTAGATGTGAAAGATGTGAAACAAAACCCAAACACTAACAGGGAACTGAAGTCATTCAGCTTCCCAGAATGAATCATTTTAACATTTCTAGTAGGAGCATCTTTTCTCCTCATCAAAACCATTTGCTGGTTTTGCCCCAATGTCTGTATGTCTCCCCACAATTCCAGTACCCAGTGCTGGAATTCACCCTAATTCTGATGGGTGTTACCAGGAGATGAGGGTGCCTGCACACCCCAAGGATCCTTGTTTCAGCCTTGGAGGAAGAGCAGCTTCTGCAGAAACAGAGGCAGGATCCCAGCCCAGCTGGTCTGAGCAGCAGCACAAGTACCCAGCCCTGTCCAAACCCCAGCAGGTCCTGGCTGAGGAGATACATTTTCCAAGATCCTGGACAGCTTTTCTTGGGCCACAAGTATCCTTAGCTAGGGAGCTTCACAAAACTCTCAACTCAGACAGTGAATTCAAGGTCAAGTCTGAAAAAAGCCACCACCAGACAGATGCATAGCTCTATCTCAAACTCAAAACCAACAGCTGGAAAGTCTTAAAAGAATAAGCACACAAAGAGATGACCCAGAGTTCCCCTTAGCCTACAGAAAGGTTCAACAAGTATCACTAAGCTTAGAGACAGCACGTTGGATTGCTTTTCTTCTTGTTGTTGTTTGACTTTTAGTGGCTTTCTGTCTGTTTGGGGACTTGTTGGGTTTGTTTTTTTCAAACCACACCAGGACCTGATCTGGTTTTCCTCCTCTATGGGAGCTAATGGAGAGTGCTCCAGTACACAAATGTCTTTCTGTCTCAAAACAAAAGCTTTCCTCCCAGCCCTGCCATGATTTTTTCCTCCATGCCACAGCCAGTCTCCGTCCAGATCCTCTGCTGTATCCTTGGCAAGGCTCTCAGCTCTGCAGGCACCATGCCCGTCCGTGGGAGCTCTCCTGCACAGCAGTGCTTCTGCAAACCACAGCCAGCTGGACAACACTCAGTCCTCCTCACTGCTGCTTTTGCCAAAGGTTAACAGTCAGGAGCAAACGACCAGATCAAAATGGAAACAATGGAAGGTGCTACACCGAGTGTGGCTTAAGCAAGGACTGAGTTGGAAAAGAGCTTCAGCCATTTGCTTTGGATGAAACACATCCCCAGTCTCTCTAGAACTTAAAAACAGGGCTGAGAGGGAGAAGGGTGTTGAAAATTATCTGGTTAGACTCTACTTTTATGAATCCAGTGCCAAAAAAAACTGAGAACATTTAAATTGAACTGAGCCCACAGACCTGTGACAGTCTGCACCCATCAGAAACGTGGCCACAGCTTGTTTCTGGTTTGCTGCATCTCTGCCTGCAGAGAAGCCTCTGCTGTGGTCTGTGTGATGAACGTGTGCCACCACAGGATGGGCAGAGGTCCAGTCGCTCAGCACTGGACAAGGCAGGGAGAAAAATGAACATTTTCATCTCCTTTATGCTTGTCAGCTTTGAAAATATTTGTATTGAAATAATTGTTTTATTTAATAACACAGCTTCCTAATTACAACTTTTAAAACAATGCATTTATTCTCCAGAGAATCAGAAAAACATGCATGTGAATCAAACTACATTTGTAGAATATCCAAACACTTCTAGGAAGGCAAGAGGAGGGAGATATTTGTGGAATTTTTTTTTTTGATTCTTAAATGCTTTGCACAAAGGCAGCACAAAAATCACTTGCGTGCTTTGTCTAACAATAATTAGCTCTTATGTAACCCAGCATAGAAACCCTGCATGGATACTGGCACAGGGAATTCATCAGAGGTCTTTGTGGTCTAGATGAGCTAAAGAAAGATCCAGTAATGCAAACACTGGCCAGCTCAGAAATCCCTCTATGACTACATCCACAAGGCAGGATCCCGCTCCCAGCATGGGGCTGAGGGGAATTCCCTGCCTTGTCCTGATCACACACCAAGATAAAAGTCAGGACGTTCATGCCATTCTCCTTCCCAGCATCTAGGAAAGAAATCCAGGTATGTGGACCTGGGGGTACCTCCTGTGTCATCATCATCCCTTGGAGGGGACAAAGGAGAATGGCTTTCCTAGGTGCTGGGAAGGAGATCCAGATGGACCCAGACTCTCTCTGTGGAAGTACACAAGAAGAGTACTCAGATTGTCTCAGATTTTTCACTGTTTCATGTCGATGCCAATCCATTGTGATCCCAGATGCTGGAGCACTTTCTGCCTGTTCAAGCCTTATATTAAGTTAGGTTAGTCAAGTAATCATCAGCCCCAGAAGTGGACCCAATTAGGAGCCCCATCAACGCTGAACTCTACAGAAGAACTCATTCATGCTCCTTAGAGGTGGTACTCCCCTACCCATGCCAGCTCATAACACATCTCTTCGCATGTTCTCTCACTCCCTTAAAACTGCTCTCTGTTTCCAGCTCCTTAGTTGAAACTGTTTTGCCCATGTAACATCAGCAACACTCTGCTTGTGGAAAAAGCTTTAACTCATTTGGTGCTCAATTGCTAAGTCTATATAATCTTTACATCAAAATAATTCCTATTTTAAGATAGAAAAATATGCTAAAGTGAATATTGGACATTCCTTCTCTCTGATCCAGCTGAGCTCTCCTTTTGCCAGAAGCAAGAAAGAAGAGATCTGCAGAATGCAGATCATTTTTCTCTCTTCCTTCCCCTTCTCATTCATACCTAGACATGTCTCCTTCATGCTCATTTCTAAACAAAGGATTGTTTCCAACCTCAACAACCCTAACACTGGCAGTCAAAGCACATATTAGGGCACCCCTGACCGCTTCAACCCTTTTCCTGGTCAAAACACAGCATTTACCAGAGAATTCATGAACTTTCAACAACATGCTCTCATTGAGCTTGGCTCTCTCCAAGCTCAGGGAGAAAACAGAAGGCCCTCTCCTCTATTTCTAGCTCTGTAACAGCAGCAGAGACATTTTTCACACACCACTGAGTATTTTATGACTCCTTAGTGGAGCACCTGTGCCTACGCACCCGCCCAAAACACAAAAGCAAAGCATGTCCGTGTGCCTACAGTTATTTACTCCACGACTGAACAGCCAAACAACTGCCAGCTCACTGTTGTGCCTCACGACGTGGTAAGCTCAGCATCTGAAAGCAATTTGGGTACTCGGTGAACCACAGGACGGTGTCTGCCAGCTCGTGCACAGCACAGGTAGCCTGTCAAATTATACACTGCAACTACCCGTGGTACTGCTCGTTCCTAACATCACAGCCCATTATGTCAGGGCAGATCGTGTCAAGCCACATCATTTTCTCTAAAGGAAACTCATGTCAGACAAAATTGTAATGATAACTTCCACTCTTTTTATTTCATTTAATATGAATGGCCCACCTGTAATAACACCAGTGACCTCCCCCCTTCCTCTCCCATCTCTGAGGCCCTCTCAGAGATTTTTGTTTTCTTTATACAAATGCTACAATCAAATCTGTAATTTCTCAGCTCACAATGTATGCTGCAGGTTTAATAAGGGCCCTGTCACCCCTTTTCAGCAAGGTAAAAAGATACTTTATACTACAAATCAAGAATATTAATATTTTCTGTTCTACAGCACATCCACATCTCGTCCGAGTGGATTACAGCACTTTGCAAACATTACCTTTTCAAGAGACCAGCCTGAAAGGAAGGCTGGCTTGCAAATGTGCTGGAAGAGCTGCCCTGCTTGATTTGCTCTGGAGCAACACGGAATACACACACACTGCCTGAAGCCACCAAGAGCATGGATTCGGGGGGAGCTCTGAGAACTAATTCACACTCCCCCCCCACATTGATGTTTTCCGTGTTTAGTTACCCGTTCCTCTTTTCCCAACACTCTTGTTAGACTGTCAGGACATAGGATATGGGACCAGTTTTACACCCTAAGGGTGTAAAGAGGGCTCAAGAGCTGGCATGGGGCACAGCAGTCATCCCAGCCTGAGCACCCAGGCTTTGGGCTGGCCAGTGTGAGGAGGAATCCATGAGAAAGTGGGAGCAACTGCCATCAACTCTATTTAAGATAACTATCACCTTAATCTTCAATCAAGTCTTGCACAGAGCTCTGCTACATTAATTTCATACATAATTGCCAAAAGCCTCAGACTTCACGCTCAGTATGCTTATTGTGCTGACAACTCAATGAATTTCCCCACTCTTAATATTTTTCCTGTAATACATAAATCTTATCCCTAATGAAAACATACTGTGAAGAAACAGAGGTTACTGCTGGTTTTATCTAACTGTAATAGGACACAGCATTCAAGTGAAAAACAGAGTTTATTACGGCTCAGATATTAAATAATTTCAGTGTTCAAAAGGAATATATTTTCTGTACAAATTACATTCTACAAAATTCATTCTTTAATTAAGGCCTGTTGATTGTTCATCCAGCCAATATAATGATTTATCTTAGAATACTCAAAAAAAAAAAAAAGTATTCCTACCAAATAACAAGAAAGATAGTTTAAAAAGGCCAAGAAACATTCAGGTTTTGCTTAAATAGTTCAGTAAGGTTGTATGTATGTGGTACCAGCTTTTAGTACCTACCACTTGAGGGTAGTAGATTAAATGCATTTGCTGTTCATAGAAATCACTTCTCATCTAAGAAGGAGTTCCAGAGCCAGAAGAGGAGGAAAAATTAAAGCCACTTCTTTTACAGCTCTAACCTGGGAACACTTGGGACCAAAATCCACATTTATGTTTTACAAAGGATGAAATATACCTTCCATTATATCTATATGCACAGGAATCCCACTGCAATCAAGACCATAGGATATAAATCATTTGGAGAGCTTCACCATACAGCAGAAATGAGAAATTACAATATACCAAAACAAGATCTATGCTTTTGGATACCTTTCAGAAAGATTAGATGTGAAAGCTGAATGTGAAAACTAGAACTGTGCATTTCTTTGTTCATCTAAATGTGTTTGGTCTGTTTTTTTTCTACACACCCACAACAAGGAGGGGTTTATAAGCAGCATGCTTACAGAACAAGAGATAAACATTCCTCAACTTAAAAAGGTTTTCAGTAAATAAGTACCAGGATGAATAGCTTTGGATATGAAACTTTCAAAAGAAAACATGCACCAAATATTTAGGGTTACTCACTGTAACAACTCTCAACAGGTGTCTTGTCAGGAAACCACATGGCTGTGAAAATTGAATTCACTAACCCAAAGAAATAGACAAGGTTTACATCTACTTTCACATGTTAAATTGTTTCTGTGTGGTGCTGGGCACCAAAAAGGTTACTCAAAGAGGGAGCCAGCAGCCAGTTTGTATAAAACCACATTTGGGGTACCTGTTTTAAGACACACAGCACCAGATCTGCAAACCCCATGATCACCCAAAACTGACATCATAACAATAAGCAGCTTGATGTATTTGTATAAAGCACAGTAAGCAAACAGTCTGCAATTTCACACCCGAAATCCCACCTTTGCATATACTTAGAAAAAACATAATACAACATTTTACACTTAAAAAATTAACACACCCTCTGCTTCCAGGCCTCTGTTTTGCAGCAGTAGGGTGAAGGCACCACCTCACGAGCACTCATCTATTAATACTCACACATTTAAACACAGCCCTGAAGATCCCTGACAAGCCCCCGGGGAGCAGCCATGTTGTGCTGGGAGCAGGGCTTGGGCGGGCTGCCCTGAACACAAACCCACAGCCATCTACGAGCCTGATTGAAATGAAATACTGAAAAAGTAGCTTGAAGGATTAACCTTGCAGCCTTAATTTTTATCTGAGCCTGTGTCTGCTTTGACACTTAACGAAATTTCCTTGGTACGATCATTTTATACCTTCCCGCCGTTTCTGAGGGGGGAAGAGAACATGGCGCCTGTGGCGGCGGCCCACAGCCCTGCCATACCTGAGCAGTACCGGGCCAACAAGGGGCTCCCTCGGCGTCAAGGGGTTGAGCCAGACCCCAGAGCAGGAGAAACATCTTCAGTGTCCACCTGGCTGGCAGGACAAGTCCCAGGGCTGAGCACGGGCCCACCAGCAGCACAACCCCACAGGGCAGCACAACCCCATGCCCCTCACGGGCAGGGCGTGGAAGAGCCCAGGTGGGGCTGCTCAGGTCCCTAAAAGCTTTGTTGTGCCCTCAGAGAGCTTGACTGGTGAAGCCAGAGAGCTGAGGAAGAGGGGGAGGCTGCCTCATGCTCTAAAGGAGCAAAACAATTACCTCCAAATGGCGTCCTGAGAAATGGCTGACTCACCTGCAGCTTTCCTCACAAAAACAGAGCCAGCAGAGAGTTTCAGTCTGAAGGGTTAAAATCATAAGCAGCGGACAACAGAGCCTGAAAATAGGAATTCTTTAGCCACGTCTCACAGCTTTGTTTCTGTGAGGAGAGCTATGCAAAATCCCACCTCTCCTAGCATCGCACTGCTAAATGAGCCTCCCTTCGATGCTGCTTACACCAGCGTGGCTTTGATGTAACGCCACTGCTCCTGATTTATTCCAGTTCAAGGGAAAAATGAATCCACCCGTGTGTGTCTGGGCCCTTTTTGTTATCAAACTCTCAGAAAATACATCAAAACATCAGGACCATATCAGCCTGTCAGCTTTCCTTCTCAAAAGCCGGAGCAATGCGTAAACTCACAAAAGAGACTCTCTCTTTTCTTTTCTTTTCTGTTTTTTTTTTTCAGAGCTTGACTCTTTTCTGATCCCTTCAGCAGCGTGCGTGGTGCACGGCTGCTGTTTGTACCAATAAAACGAGCCATAAAACCAGAGTCCCCTGGCACCACGTTTGGAAGAGGCAGCAATGGAAAGAGGCAGTAGAGATGTTTTGTCTGTGGTTGCTCACATCTCCCACCGCTGCCTCTCTCGACCACTCCAGAAGAAATCATCATGGGACAGCACTTGTGCCATGAAGCCCTTCTGGCAAAAGCCAGATGATTTCTCACTCGGTGAATTCAAGAGGCAAGGGATGTGTTGATCACAAACCAGCCCTTGCTGTTGAGCACCATCCAACCTCCAGCCCAGCTCCCTTCTTTGCAGAAAGGAGGTGGCCAAAATTATTATTTTTTATAGCTTCCCATGTAGAATTAAAATTTTAGTTTGAGTTGAGATGTCTGGAGAGAAAAGCTAGCAAGGAAAAATCTGGACTCTGTCTGAAACAGGGCAAGAACACAGTTGTGAATATATGCCTAAGAGCTTGTAGCTTGGTAGGTTTTTCTTGCCACTGTTTTTTTTTATAATTCTCAGGCAAATTAACTTTTCATGATGTCTCTTGTAAAAGTGTAGTTAAAAATAAACTTGTAATTAAAAGAAACATAACTAGGTTATTTTCCTAATAATATATTGGATTTATTCTGCAACAACATAGAAATTTCTAGCACCTCAAACGCTGTCATCTTTAAAGGTCATTTTGACTTTGATACTTGGAAAAAAAAAATAAAAAGGCAGTATTATCTACTAATGCTTTACTTCTATGATCTTAAATTGTAACCTTTCCTTGCTATGATCTCTAAATGGATGCAGGTTCCTATATAATGAGCTGGAATCTCAGCAGATTTAGAATAAGCTTAGTCCACCGAGTTGAACGGAGCTGTGCCAATTTATGTCTCCTGAAGTTCTAGCCCACCATTCATAACCCTTTCAGCAATTTCTAACTAGCTTGATACATTCTTTCTCTGTTAATCCCCATTTGTGTAATGAGCAGCATACCAGAAAGACTTGAAACTCTATTCAGCTATACCACATATTCCCTAAAATTCTTAGCAACTTGAAATAATAGCATGAACCCAGGACACCCTCGCTTTACCTTATGGGCGAATAGCTCGAGATATGTGCTTACCTATAATGTGGCATTTATTGAAAGGCTACAGCCAACATCTGACACTGTCTTTGACTTTCAGCCTGGTCATGCTACAGGAATTTGCACAACCTAGTGGGATATTTCCTATATAATTGGCAGGCTCATGCTTTGCACTGGGAAAGGTAAGCTGGAGAACTGCTCCAAAGTCTTTGCTCTAAAGAACTACTTTTATGTCTCTAAAACCTCAACTTTTGATATGCTTGTCTTCCTGCCTCAGTATTTATACTAGCCTTACCACAGGAGTATCTGAGCCTGTGCTTTGTTTTATTGCTTATTTTTTGGCACGGGCCCATCCATTTCAGCCTAGCCACATGGTGTCTTAAATACCACGCAAAACAGAACAAGTTATCTCAGATCTGGATATACTTGCCAGAGTTGATATATTCACTCATACTGTTAGGTCAACATTTATAATCACAATTCTTATTATATTTCATATCTATTATTATAAGATTATGATCTAGCAGTGCCTGGAGGTCTCAGAAGCGGCTGGCTCATCGTGCACATAGTGAGAGACAGTTTTATACTCCTGGAGAAACCATCCAAAATGAATTTGGGTTATTTAAGCAGCTGCAGCATCCCTTCTAATTTCAGCCTCTGGACTTGCACCAGACGTCATTTGGAGACACGGAGTGTGAGATGGCAGAAGATCATTTCCCAACAGTGATATTAGCTCATGTTTCTAAAGCAATTCTTAGTGCCTCCCAGACTCAACGTCTTTAATGGCTGTCCCAGGAAAATAAATGGACCATGAGCAGAAATAAGACAGGTTTCAACTGAACAAGGAAATTGTATGTGAGTTTGAAGTCATTTGAGACCCAGATGGAACTGAGGGTTTAGGAATATGTCTCTGATCCATGTTTGTAGTTGGGTAATTGAAACGGTAATTCTGCTGAGTTTCAGCACTCTGTCATCATCTACATTTAATTTCACCCTCCAGGGTGCTCACTATAGTGCTAAAAATCCATACTAATAGGAGACTTTACAGACAATACACAGGAGCTGAATGAGAAACCCCAGAGCTGAAACCACAGAGAACTTTTGGAGAAGGAGAGAGAACAATGGAGAAGCTTGTGATAGGGCTAAATCCCTCGCTGACTTTCGGAAGGCCGTGTGGTCTGCCCTAACTCTGCTGGCTTTTTCCAAAGCAAGTGGATGCTGCCCTGCTCTGGTGTTTGTTCCACAGATACTGCAGATGCACTGTCAGAGTCAGGCACACAGCTGCAAGAGAGCAGTGGTTTAATATGCATCCTTCATATCAATAAAATGTTCACTGCTGAACATTTGCTGCAGCATCAAAACTATGACTCTCTTTCTTCTTTTGCCTTTGAGGCTAGAGCATAAGGCTAATATTAGGATTATTTAAGGATTGGGATAATATTAGGATTATATATATGATAATTATAGAAGATTAGGCTGATGATAGAGCACAGCACTAGGCTAGCACATGATTCTGCATGGAAGGCCCTTCAGATAGACCAGGAGCCACTTTCATACTACGCTAGAGCTGCTGTTCCTGTTGCCTCCTCACGTGGTAGCCACTCCTGTGAATGGCTTCTTGCCCCATCCCTCCACAGGAGCTCAGGCTGCAGCCAGGACTGAAGCCATGCCCCTTCTCTCCCTGATGTTTGGCTGCTTTTCTGCTCAGCCTTTGACCTCTCATGACAGCCTTCTGCCTCATTTACTGGAAAAAGTCCACAGCGTGAGTAGCACACCAGCAAAAATAATGGTCTGTGTATGCCCTCTGGACTGCATATGAAAATACTGTCCCACTCCTGAAGGAACAGGCAGGGCAGCCTGCAGCCAGCAGCAGGGGAGAAGGGCAACCATCTGGTGAAAAAATCCCAGGGAGAGCTGATGAACCTCCTTTAAGAAGGGGTTTCACCCAAGGATGGTGTGAGCATGCCAAAAGAAAGTTTTGTGCTAGTGCAGGAGTGAATCTAAACAATTGATCTTTTGTAAAGGGTCTTCTCATTAACAACCTCTCAATGCAAATCCTCAGAGGTGTGAGGAATCTGTAACAGAAACCTGTGCTTAAAATGAAAACTTTCATCACCTTGTGTAAGGCCTTCCTTAATTTCAGGCATGGTGGAGAAAAATACCACCTTCTACAGCTGCTGTTTCTCCCTAAACCCTTAACAAGACCTCAGTCAAATCTAACACACATCTCCTTTGCTGAAGGCAGTCACAGATGTACTTTGGAGTCACAAAAAAGCTTTGGCAATGATACTGATGAGTTGAAAGCAGATCAGTAGGTTCAATAAGTGCAAGAAATGCATGTGTGTGTGTGTCTGAAAGGTTGAAAAGAAAGGTAACAGATGCCAGACGTGTTCTTACCATCTCACTGCCTCACATGAAGGTACAAAAGCAGCACAAGGACACAATTAGTAACCTGTCCTTACAAGCTTTGTATTTGCACCGCCACCTTCTCAGTCATTCACGTGCCCAATGTGCACACACATTTTGAGAGTCAGTCCTCAGTCTAGTCTTAATTATGTCTTTTGCATTCAAAAGCTGAAAAGCATTTTACAGGTCACTCAGCAATTCCAGGAACCTTACACCAGAGGAGAAAGTGGAGCCCTGCTGAAGCCAAAGGGATTTTTGTCATGGACTCCTGTCCCTCGCTGAGAGTTACACTGAGGCTGCAGTTACTGCTCTGACAATTGGTCAAATCAGGAAAAAGTGGCCAAAATGGAGTGAGTGGCAAGTGCCAAAAGCCACCATTTCAGTTGTTGAGTCCAAATGATGTGGTACCCTTTCTAAATACCCATCTAAGACACACTGCATTAGCGAGGTCATTAGCAAGTCATTTTATTTCCATTATATCCACAGAAATGGAGGAGAAAGGTAATCAGATCTCTTGCTCACCTACCCACACTGCATGTTAATGTGGTTGGGTTGGTTTCTTTCCTTTGGTTGCTTTCTTAACGCTAGACAAAACATTCTGGCATTTATTAATAACACAGTAAACTCACACCAATTGTACATAGAAATACAAACCTAGCTCTGCCTTGTACTAAACTCCCTCCTCTGCTTTCGAAAAGGTATGGGGGATCTCAGGGTCAGTACAGATCTCCAGCTCAAGCAGTCTGTTGGCTGTGTTAAGAAAACACCCTTGGCACCCCAGAGCAATCTCCAGTGCTGGACCTGCCGGCCAGACTCGCTGGCAGCAGTCAGAAATGAGAGCATCAACCCAGGCCAGCTTCCGAAAGGAGGGAGTGGGAGAGCTGCACAAGCTGCTGAAGGACTTTGCTGTCCTGGGGCCAACGCTGGCTGGTGTCAGCTCACACAGGCTGCAGAGTACTCAGCTGTGACTGAGAGTTTAAATCAAGGTTCACTTTGCACGTACTGATAAGCTGATATGACTCTCTAAACAACATTTTCATCCTGTTTCGTGCTATTTATTTCTTTTGGCATCCAGTGACTTCAGCCCCATTAGCATCCTCCTGGCTGCATAATGTGGCTGGCAGGGTTTGACTGACCATCCCTTGGGGCAGAGGTGGAAAGTGCTGTGTGAATAATCCTCTGCGAGTGCTCAGTGTCTGCTCAGTGCATCATGAACCACCGAGTTCCAAACACAAACAAATCAGGGTGGAGCCGCTCCGAGCACCGGTCACCTCGGGCGTATTTTGTTCCTTCTCTCGATCAAACAGATTCAGACTGTCACAGCTCAAACACAGAGGGGCACAGCCTAATTAAAAACCTTCCTGAGTATCACATGAATGCCAAACAGAGCCTCATGCACAGCAAGGTAAAAGACACATAATTAATTAACTTAATGCTCGATTGACTGGCACTACCACACCAACACAGTGGATCAGCCCTGTGAACACAAAGGAAACATCGATGTACACGAGCACAGAGGTTAGTTCAATGAATAACTTCATCTGATGACAGAAACCAGATACTTGCTTCCTCTTTATGTCTGTGAAAATCTCTCTTTTAAGTCCCATGCTAAGTAAATCCCCAGTATCTGTAAGTCATGGCCACTCGTCTGAAGCAAACACCACCAGTAACCACAGAAAGCACTATTTATTGAACTTAGAGCAGGTCACACTGGTCTAAAAGATTTGGGTAGGTATTTTGTGGTGAAAAGAGTTTGCTTTCTGTGGGAATGTGCTGTTGCTAAAAAAAAACAACACAACTGGAAACGCACCAATCTATAGGAGAAACAAAGTCCTCATCCCCAATTCCAGCACGGTCCCTGTGGGACACAGAGCTTGGCACCTCATGCCCACGTCCTCCCCTGTGTGCTGCACCATGAAAATGCATCTTGCTAATGAAACGTGTGCCTGACGTCCTCATACATTTCTCCACACGTTTTATATTGCAAATGGTTTAAAATATTGCTTGAGGAACCAAACTGCAACTGAGCTGTAGTCCAATAAAGGTTAGTGTCTCTCTATCAGGAAGGAATACCAATACAGAAGCAGGAAGCTTCTAACATCACAAGCAGACAGATTGAAGCCTGACACTCTTGTCAGGGCTCCTTTCCCAAGAGCAATTTGCATGAGGAGTATGTAATAAATCAAAAAGTCACATAGGAAGTTGCCATAATCTACTAAATGGCTCTAACAGTGTCAGCACACAAGCGAGCTGACATGGAGCAAACCAAGCTCTGCATTTTCAGTGTCAGCTAAAATAATAACTGCCCCGTATGTTCACCTTTACAATCCACACAAGAACTTGCTGCAACAAGTGCTGTTAACTACACTGTGGGGCCAGGTTTCTGGCCAGATCTCAGCTCCAGATGTCTGCCAGGGTCATGGCCAGAAGCCAGGCTAAGATGAGACCCTGTCCCTCTCTCATGCTTTGTTTCCATGGGGAGGAAAATGGGCATATGGGTTGGTCCAAGTCCACCATGCTCCAGCCTGGCCCCTGGACTCCTTTATTTTGGAAACCAGGAGATCACTGTTTGATATAGCATGTAGAGCCAGACTCTAATACTCTTATTCTTTCCCTCTTATATGTTCAGACTTCCCCCTCGTGTTCAAGGCTTTCAATTTCTGTAGGAAAAGCTGTCTTTTGGTGGTGGAATCGAAGTGTGGTAGAATCCCATGCTCTGAGAGAGCTGCACAGGAGCTGGTTGGCACAGCATGACTTCATTACGACTTCCAGGATCATACCATTAGAAATAAAAATATATATAAATGGTAGAAAAGATTAACCCATAGGTTTTTTTTACTGCTGCCTTTCATAGGAGTTTGGCTAGATGTTGTTTGCTTTACCAGATTTCCCGGTGGAAACCCAGCAGGAACCAGAAGTAAACAAGATGCTGCTGTTCAGCTCATTTGTATTGTCTTGTACCAGCGTACAGCTGGGGTTCCACAAATTCCCAACAGCCACCAAGTCTTCCCCCTCAAAAATAAAAAAGCCAATCAAAGTCACCTTTCACAGAAACCTGCCTACAGATTTTTGTGGACTCGGTTCCCAGCACTTCCCTGGTTTTGCTGACTGGCAGTAAAGACGTGTCTGCTTTCTGCTGCCTTTGGTGGATCGCTGACCCCCCTGCTGTGTGTTTGTAGAGTGCTGTGGCTGGCTGTTAGTAAACACAAACACTCCTGATTCCATCCAAAACCTCCTACCCTGGCTGCCCTGCCAGCCGTGGGACAGCACACCAGGAGCCAGGAACTACAAGGAGGAAAATCGTTGCAAGCTCTGTCTGAACCAGCTGGACCCCCTGGATTTGAGTCACAGGTAAAGTGGATACAAAACTTCTGGGACTGCTTTTGCTCTCAAACTGTCATTCTTTTAAAATGATGATTATTTTTTTTTTTCAAATTGTTCAGTACAGAATACTCAGGGGAAGCTGAATTCTAATTCATTACCAAGGCATCTAGAATTTGACTGACAGTGATGCAGGCATACCTAAATAAAGGAGATATTTGGAAGAGAGAAAAGCAGAAGACATTTTCCTAGCTGGTTTTTTTTTTCCCCACTCCTCATGCAGACTTATTATGCTCAGTGGTATGGAGAGAAGTAGAACAGTCACTGGTTAGGCTCACTGCAGCAGAAAAATGCTTTAAGAAGTCTTTTGGGGTAGCCAGACACCAGAGTGGCCATTTCTATCTTGTTATTAATGATCACAGCGCCGATCCAAAGACCACTACAGGCAATTGAAAGCCTCTGACTGACTAATGGGGTTTGGAAGAGCCCTGAATGCACTCATCCCCACCAAGAGTTCTGTGGGGAAATCAGGGGGGGTGTAAATGGGAGTACACAGACAGCTCACAGCCACTGTGATGGACCAAGTCCTGCAGCTAAGGAGTTCTTTTCACTTTTATTGAAGGACAAATCTGGAGGTAAAGATAAATTGTGAGGTTCTTTTCATTCATCTGCTGGATGGGGAATGTTTTTAATCAGGGGTTTAGGCTTTTTTCCCCCCATTGTTTTCTTTCTTTCCTAGGAAGTCTAAGATTCACAGCACTAAGGATTAGTGGAAAATAGCACATATCATAGGACTTTTGGTAAAAGGTAAAAGCTGACAAATGTGCAGCCATCCCTGAGGAATCCTGATGGACATCCTTTGCCTTGCCCATGTGCATGCAGCAGTTACCAATGTCATAACATTCTTAACATGTAAGACTTTATTGCCTGTGATGCCTCTTGAATAACTAACGTTTGTCTCTTCTGGGCAGCTGCAATAACATAAATCTGTGGAGTTCAAGATATTGCTCATTTAGATTTCCTTATTTAGCAGATGAGCCTCATGCCTCTGCCATTTCTCCTGGCACATCTTATTTTTGAAAAGAGTCCTAATGACTCTCACTGGCTTAGTTTAACACAGAATAGACATCAAAGGTCCATACCTGAGTAACTTCTGGACCCTAGCTCTGTAATTCCCTGGTCAAGCTTCTCATCTGAATTCTGTAGATGCTTTCTAGAGCCCGGGCTCTGCTGGGCTTTTTTGGCAGAACAAAGAAGTCACTGAACAAGGGAATATTATATTTCAGTGTCATATTCAGTGCATGGTTATAAGCATCCCTCCTTTAATAGCACTGGCAGTTGCAAATCTTCTGTGACACTTCACAACATTATTTCTCCCCAAATTACTTCAATTCTGAATTTACAGCTGCAGGCACAAAGATGGGAATGTTTTGTGATGATTTCTTCTGTCCTCAGTTAATTAGCATGTGGAAAGGCTGTCATCCCTGGAGCACGGATGCCTGGTGTCTGGAAGGCAATCAGATTTTCTAAACAAGTCCAGCTGCAGATTAATTTTTCTTTGAGTTCAAACAGGGAAAAAAAAGTAAAAAATAAAATACATGAGTCATGAGGCTGCTGTATTTACAGGTGGTCCCAATGTGAAAATCCACAGTGCTCCCAAAAAGTTGGTATAGAACATACAGCTCATTCAGGGGTGACAGGGTGTTAGTGCCTTTGACCTGTGTTAACGTCTACCAGCAGCATTATTGACAGGCATTCATCCATTAATTCTGTGAAAATATTACCAGGCAAGAGCAGAGTGCAAATGTTACAGAGTCACTTTTCCAGGCAGAGGCAACTAACAGCAATAGTGCCCGAGGAAGGTGCCTGCCCTGAGGCTGGAAGCTCCTGTACTACAGCACAAAACAGAAGGAAAGATGGAACGTGGCAAATCTTTCTCCCCATGAACAGAAATATCTGAAAGGGAAGAAAAGGCTCCTTGGAGAAAGGCTATCTGGTAAGGAATTTTTTGTTGGAAAACCTGTGTCTATGTAAACCCAGACCTTTGCAGGCTGTGGAGGTAGATTTCAACTTGTCCATGACCCATGTAAGGTTCCTGTGCCGATGGTTCATATCCCTGCTGCTGCCACCCCATCAGCCTTTGGTGGTACTCTGGAATGAGCTTTTCCAGGCAAGGGTGAAGCTGCAGGACCTTGGCAGATACATGATGTTGATGGTGCACTTGTCCAAGCCTGGGCTGGAAACTCTGTACACCGCCAGGTCCCACTCTCATGTGCCAGGGTTGTGTTCAAGCCAACTCAACCTCCTTGAGAGCAGAGCTGGAGCCATGAGAGTCTCAGGTCCTGAACGTCTCCATCAGGACACCTCCCTCGCAGCTGCCCACTGAGTTCCCCTCCTGGGCAAGCACTGGAAGTGGCTCCTTGCAGGAGCTGGGCAGAAACTTGTAGAGCTATGGATGCCCTGAGCAGGGGTCAAACGCCCCGTTACACAAACACATGCCTGGCATAAAGCAGCTCAGTCTCATTTATTTCCACTCCCTCGACTCTCCCTTCCCACGAAGAGCACCGAGAGCCAAACTCTGATTAATTCAAGACAACAGCACCAGAGCACAGCTGGATGCCACAGTCATATGCTGTTTATTGGGATGCCCAGTTGGATCTTAGCCTACAAACGAGATGTGACAAATGCACAAGAGCAAACCGGCTGCTGGAGCGTCGCTGCCTCGTTACCTGCTGCTCTGCCACGTACTCACAGGCACTGATGAGTAAGATGGGAGCAGGAGAGACAGGAGCTCTGCTCCTACCCCATCTTTGAGCTGCCTGGGACTCCAGACAAGTCCCTTTGCTCAAATGTTTCTAGCTTCTTGTCTTACCTTTATTTCCCCTCCCACATTCAGACATAAATCCTGCTGTGGAGGATATGTCTGTACTCTGAACTTGAGCAATACTCAAGTCCTACACCAAAGACTTTTGCAGCCACTACCAAAAAATCCTAAAAACCTGTAACAGTCCATCTAGGGTTTTGAACCTGGCCACAACAGACACGCTCTGGATTATGTGCAAAACTCAATCATTCCTTTTGCTTAGACAAAAAATGACAAAAGAAGGAAAGAATCACTAACATTATAGCACTGACTCTCCTCTCATTTACACCACTCCTACAGTTCCCCAAGTTCAGCAGAGCTGTTCCTGATTTACACCATTACAGTGAAAGAGAATCAAACACTGTCTCTCTAGAAGCAATTCAGCCGCGATGCTGAATAATTGCCTGAAATTTCTATGGCAACGAGGAGGAAATTGTTCAGCCTCCTGTCTGGGTATTTTCACTCTCTGTGTATGAGAGTGTTATGTCAGAGACAGAGAGAGAGAGAGTATTTAACACATAATCAATTAAATTTCACCTTTGATCCAGTCAGTTGTTTAGAAACATTATCTTGGCATCAGTGAATGATTTTTCTCATGGGCTGACAAGGTGCCTGTTTATTTTCTATAAGGAATGATTAAGTTAGACATCCCTTTGCTTCCTGTGAATGAGTGATGAAAAATGGCTTCGGTATTGATTGGCCCATTCACTAACACTCCTGGACCTCTGTGCCTCTGCTCTTGACCAAACCTCAGCCCTGGGGAGCATCATCTTCGTGCTTGACCTAGTAAAATCCTTCTGTCAGGCACAACACCACGTTTGGCTTGGCCTCCGTGTGAGTGCTTGAGGAAGGAACAGTAGGAGGGGGCACAGAGGCTTTCACAACCTTTAACAGCTTGCATGTGGGAAGAAAGGCACTCCCTCCTCTCCCTGCTTCAGGAGCACCACTGCTGTCTCATCTTCTCTCCCCTCAGCATCTCAGCAGAGTCAGCACACGACTTGGAGCAGCAGATGAACTATTAACCCAGGCACCACTTCTTGACACACGCTGAGGAAGCAGCCAACAACTTCCTTCAAGTGCAGCATTACTGATTGCCCCTTCGGAGGTGACCCAGGCCCGTGGCATGGGCAGACCTATGCCTGAGCTGGAAAGCTCAGCTAAGCAGGGTGAATTCTTACCAAGGTGACTGACATGGGTCAGAAAAGCTCCTGATTAATTCTGTGGGGTTTCTATCAGGCTTACAGGGCTCTGACACAGCATGAATTTAAGGGCTGATTGACACCACCCTGGGCTGAAGATCCCATCCAAACCTAAGCATGCACTGAACTTACAGACAACATGCAGAGCTACACCCTCCAGCTGGACAAGGACCCAGTTTCACAGCATATGGAATGGAAATGAAAACTTGTCTGTGTAGAGAGAAAAAAAGATTTGATGATATTCAGATCTTCCTATAGCTCAAAAAAACGGAACAATTCGAGATCAAGCCCAGAATCTTGATGGGATGAGAGAAGATGCAACCAATAAATATGGCTAAATATGGTGGCATTTGGCAATATTGTCTTTCAGGCCTGCATAGAGGCAAATGCAAAGTCAGTGGTGCACACGTAGGTGCTTTCCAAAACCATTTTTCTGCCCCAAAGGCGTTGTTTGGGCAAAACACAGGATTCGGCATTTTGTGGCACGTTGCTTGCATCTTATTTTGCTGGATAGTGTCATCTACGTGGAGCAGAACCAGACTAATTTTAAGGCTCAGTTATGCAGAATTCATAACCAGCCAGACCCAGAAAGGTGCGTACAGAACTTCTCATTTTGTTGCCATGCAATCCACGGTGACAGAAAATGCTCTAATCCCCCTAGAATAGCCTTGCAATGTAATACAATCAAGTACTTAGCACTACCAGCATCCATCCTTCTGGATGTGGTTTTAGGCATCCTAATTATCTGATGTAAATTACCTCTGAGTAAACTTGTGGTGCTTTACAAAAGATTTTCAATAAATACTAATAATGCTGCTGAAAATATTGATAGCCTGCTGTTGAGACACAGCAAACATCTCCTAGCCCTAGTTTTTAGCCTAATCACGATGCAGCAACGTAGAGTTTCCCAATTATATATTGCTGCCTGCTAAACGAGCTCTGTTCCTGTTAGCCCACAATGTCCCCTGGTCTAAATCAGAGGATCCACAGCTATAAAACGACACCTGCACAAGAGCAGTAGCAATTCACCCATTTCCAGGCTCAGGATTTCTTCAAATTATAAATCTTCTGTCCACCAGCAATGCCCTGGAGTGGAAGGAGCTGTGAGATGATTAAAGTGAATAAATAAAGTGCACAAGCCAACATACATTTCACTCTAAATAATAATCAGGCAGCAGGGTCTGATGAACTGAGCTGGATTTGAGCCTGGGAGCCAGAAATTCCCATGGCTTAATTGAAGTCTCCTTGGACAGGTTCCTTTACCTCTCCTTGCCTTGGTTCCTCAGTTTCTCATTTTTATTTACTTACCCTAGTTAGGCCTTCTTTTGTAAATTATTTTGAAGGTATAACAACAATTCAACACAGTGCCATTACTCTTCTGGAGGTTCTGCAGAGTATTGCCCCATAGGTGCAATTTGCTGCTGGTGCAGCTTCCTTCATCTCTATCTTCCCTCAAGGCACACCTACACTGTAGTAAAACCTGCTTGCACCAAGAGAGTGGTCTGCTCCATGGCTCTGGTGCAGCCACACTGGTGAGCACTGGTGAGGCCACACCTTGAACACTGGGTTCAGTTCCCATCACCTCTTGTGAGCACAAGTCTTGTGAGAAGCAGCTGAGGGACCTGGGGTTGTTCAGCTGGAGAAAAGGAGGCTCAGGGGAGACCTTCTCATCCTTGACAACTCCTGGACAATAGGCTGGAAGGTGAAGGTCAGTCTCTTCTCCAAAGGAACAAGTGATAAGGCAAGAGGAAATGGTCTCAAGTTGCCCCAGAGGAGGTTTAGGTTGGGCATTAGGAAAAATTTCTTCTCCAGAATGGCTGCCCACGGGTGTTGCCGGCG
>NW_008590105.1:98072-98493 GCF_000691845.1 Merops nubicus
GGAGTCCCCCCCCCTGGAGGTGTTTCCAAGCCATGGAGATGTGGTGCTGAGGGACACGGGGCAGTGGGGACCTGGCAGTGCTGGGGGAAGGGTTGGACTCGATGACCTTAAAGGTCTCTTCCAACCAGACCAATTCTGTGGTTCTGTGGTGTCATGGGCAGCACCTGGACCACGCTGGCACAGCCCAGCACGATGGCTCATGATGATCCTGGCAAGGATCACGTGTTCTCTGTGGGCCACTGTGCAGTTGCACAACCACAGGCAGCCCAGCATGGAGATCGTGTGGTGGGGAAAGGTAAGCAACTGGTGAGCACTGGTGGGAATGCAGTGGTTTGATGAGCAAGCAATAACTCTGCCCATGTAACACAGAGGCTGGTGCTGGCTGGCGAGGGAGGATGCAGTTTGATGGTATCAGGATTTT
>NW_008590105.1:98531-139949 GCF_000691845.1 Merops nubicus
AGGAATGCCAAAGGAAAGGGAGCTGCTTACTGACTGCTGCCCTGTCCCTCACCTGCTGCACAGAAACAATTAGATCCAACCAGGCTCTAATTCAGCCACTTGGTTGACAGCCCTCGTGAAGAGAACTCGCTGACTGTGAAGCTGTAACATCCATAAAATTTGGACAAGGGAAGATCTGGTGCTGAATGGGCAGGATATGCAAGTGTTACACATGGGAACTGCCTTTTCTTGGTTCATTCCAGGACGGATCTCAGGTCAAGAGTTACGAAATCACGCTTTGAAACAGAGTCCCCTGGGCCATCCTTCAGCACCTACTTGAGCAATTTAATCTTCAAAATTATCAACTATTCATTACCTCTGACTGATCCCAAGAAATAGGTAAGAAACACAGATGCCCAGCAGCTCTGAAACAATCATAATATTTACTATGGATCAGACAGAGAGTGAGTTTAGATAACCAATTTGCAAATATTACACTTAATTTTGCAATGTCACACAAACAAGCACATTTCAGGCACTTCTATTTCAAGTAGTTATTGCTACTCCACGTAAAATCCAACAGCATGATCTTTAAATGCCAAGTGATAATACATTCCCTCATCTACAAGACAAGAGGAAGATCTCTGAGGAATATCATTACTGTGCTGCACCTTGGATGCCTTTCTGAGCACCTGAGCGTACGAGGAGCTCATACGTCAAAGGACACTAAAAGGTAAACTCTGTCAGGCTTTGAAAAGCCTTTTTCCTCCATTTTAGCTAGCACAAGAAATGTACAGATTTATTAAATTAAATGAAAGACATCATCTCCTGCCACTTTTTTTTTGTTTAGCAGCTGAACAAACCTCAGGCAAGTGAGTTTAGTGTAGCCCACGTCACTTGCACACGTCTGTCCCTCTGCTGACAATGTTCCAACTGTTTTGCTCACGTGGTTACTTGGAATTTTCTTGCATTTCAGAGTGCTTTTGGACAAACAAGACCCTGGAGAGAGAAGAGACTCCCTGGTGCGTGGCTCCAGCTGGCAGTTTGATCCAACAGAGGACTGAGTGTGCCGAGGCTGAGCCTGCAAAGCACTTGACACAGACAATGTGTTTTACTTAGCAAGCCCCTTTCACAGCCACCTCCTGCAGCAGTGATGAGCACCAGCTCTTACCTGCTCTGCCAGAGAGCATTTCCCACTGAGACTGGTCCTGGTTCCACTCCCTCCACAGGTACCAGTGATGGGAGGTTGAGATCTATGAATAGTACAGACTGCAGCATCCCCAGAGGGCTGAGAACTCCAAATCTGTGGTAGCCTCAAGATTTGCCTCTTGGCCTGCAAACAAAAACCTGACCCCAGGAGCAGGACACAAGCAGTCCTGTAAATGAGCTTCTCCCTAATTCAGTACCACCAGGCCAGCCCTGCACTGCCAGCACAAGGTCCTGGACCATTTCTTTCCCATTTGTGAGAAAGTTTATTACAGCAGCTCTACACACTTCCCTGAAGGAAAGCTCACCCTCTGCAGTACAGTCTAGATTTTAATAAGTGCTGTGACTAATTTTTTATTGTTTATTTATTTAATATGTTCATCATCTGACAAGCTTTATATATTTTCCTTTGGTTGGTGGCATCCTGTGGCACTGTGCTGAGGGCCAGGATATGGCACAACTCCTGAAAAGAAAGGAGCTCACAGTCTGCATTTTTAACAAAACCAGAGCACTGATTCACCTTGTAGCCTGTACACAAGTTTTGCAGAGTAATTTCTCAATCCTACTGTCATAACAACATGTCCAAGAACTTTAATCCAGCTGCCAGAAGTGAAATTGAAATGACTTTCACTCCTGTTTTTTTCACCTTTATAAAGGAAGACTCTTACAAGCCAATACCAATATGTATCCATGCATTTGTATGAGTCAAAATTTCACCATCAGTATTGTTCTGCTCCTTCACATTACAAAAAAAATGCTGACTATCCAGATTATATAACACTCATATATATCCTGTCCTTAGTTTGTTGATGCTACTGAGCAACGTAATTATCCCTCATCAAAAATCTCTTTGTTTTCTTTGAAAACTGAGTCAGAAGCCATTAAAAAAAAAAAAAAAGTAAAAATCAGTCATTTAAGGCACAGAATACAGGCAAAACAAGGCTGTTCACTTGCAGAATAAACAATTTTTTTCATAGATTAGTATAGCTGGAAAGAATAAAATACCCCTGACCTGGCTTTTGCCTCTCAGTGGTTGGTGCAGCAGGTTGTTGAAACATTAGATGTCTTGGCAGCTCCCTGTAAAGTGAAGCCTTTAACCTTTAAGTGTTCTTTCTTCTGTCTATTCTTGACCTCATGCAGTAAACCAGAATTGTCAGTCTCTCAGAATTACATGTATAGATCTCTTATTATCCATCTACTTCAAGAATTAATGATTGATTCCTCAGGCAGTTATTTATTTGTAGCTTTTGTAATGTTTTAACAGAGCCTGACTACAAAAGTCACAAATGGGAACAAACTTCCCCGAGTAACAGATGAGATACAAGGAAGTTGATGCAGTTTGCTTATTCAAAACAAAAAAGTCTTGATTTCTCCACATTCCTTTAAAAATGGAAGGTCTACAATGTTCATTTCAGTCTGGATTGCTAATCTGAAACTGTAACTGTAGGAAGTAAATGTCACTCCCAGAGGCTGTAAAAGGGGGGAAAAAACCCACAGATTAAAAGTACAAAGCAACAAAATTAGATTAATTTCTCAAAGTTCTGGCTTTCATTTAAGAAGAAAAAAGCCCAAAACTTCCTAAACTTTTTTCTCTTTTTTTTTCCCCCCATTCATTTTGTTTCTATTACTTTCATGTTGCACTTCTTCAAAAGGTTTTGGCCCCAAAGGGAATTTGCCCTAGTGAGCCAAACTGCCTGAAATGTAATCATGGAATCACAAAACACAGAATCACAGACTGGTTTGGGTGGGAAGGGACCTTTCAAGGTCATCTGGTCCACCCTCCTGCAGGGAGCAGGGACATCTGCAGCTAGAGCAGGGTGCTCAGAGCCCCATCCAACCTCCCCTGGGATGGTTCCAGGGATGGGGCAGCGACCACCTCTCTGGGCAGCCTGGGCCAGGGGCTCACCACCCTCAGCATCAAAAATGTCTTCCTCCTATGTAGTCTGAACCTTCCTTCTTTAGTTTAAACCATCCCCCCTTGTGCTGTCACAACAGGCCCTGCTAAAACACACTGTCCCCATCTCAGGGATTTTGCTACAGCTGCTGCTACCAGTGCTCTGGGACCTGATCCTGGTGCTGTGGCCATGAACGTGGATGCTGCTGCTGCTGAGACCCCACGCTGCTGAGCTGCTGTTCCAAAATGTGCCTTTCTGCAAGCCCCACTCTGTGACTCAAGCACTCTGCTTGGGCTGATGCACCACCCAGCCTCCCCTCAGGGGTTTCACCCACCTGCCTGAAGCCATCAGGCAAAAATCAAGGGAAAAGCAGAGTAAGGTGAACCAGCCCTTGTGGGGAGCAGAAGGGGCAGCCCCAGTGGCCAACTTTTTGTTTGATTTTCATTAGTACTTCATTTGCTGATTATATTTGCAGAGAGAAAGGCAGTGAATGGGCACTCCTCAGGCTCAGTCTTTTGAGATGCACCTTTTGGCCCACCCAGAGACTGGGAGGATTAAACAGTTCAGGGAAAATCGTTGTGTCTTCTGAGGGCAAGGGACAAGGGATACTTTTCAAACCAGAACTGCTTTTAAAATTAATTTTGGAGATCCTTTTTTTCCCCCCTTCCTCTTCTTCCCAACAGTAGCTAGTTGCTATTTTCACCACCTCCTAATTGCTTAGCACTGTTTTGTGGGAGGATTCTGCTTCACACAGCATCCCACACAGGTTGTCATTTTGTCAAGAATTCCTTCATTAACAAGCTGTCAATACCCTGCCAACAGCCACCATTTGGTTTGTTAAGGGAATGGGGGCTCTGGAGTGAAGCGTTGGCTCTGTACCCTTTCCTTTTTTTTTATTTTTTCTTTAAAGAAATAAATAAATAAGGCAAGAGGCAGATGTCTGCCAGTCTGTTCCTTTGTGACACATTGCAGCCTCTTCCTTTTTTTTTCCCCCCTTGCTGAAAGGCAGAAGAGGAAGGAGAGGAAAATCACACAGACTGTAGGCTGGAGCTCAAGCCACTCTCCCCATCGCCCTGTTCCCCGTGAAGCCAGGTAGCTCTGTGCCACCCCCCAGCCCCACCAACCTGCCCCAGCCTCAGCAGAGCAGAAGGGGAGAGCTCTCAGGCAGCACAGGCACAGCTTTGCCTGCAACCTTTAGAACAAGCCTCCTAATGAAACACAAAGAGAGCTCGCCCGTCACGGAGGTGCTTCCAGAGGAGTTTGTCCTTTCCTGCTAATTAGCTGGATTAACACAGATGCTGACGGGCTTTGCCAGGTCCTCCCATCCCTCCTCTGTTGAGATGCTGATGATTAAGAGTGGCTTTGTGCCTCTCCCCTCTTGAAAGCCACGCTGTATTTGTACACTCATTTTTTCTCCTGTTCGCCTCCAAGATCAAATCCCAGCTTGATCTGAATGATTAGTTTGTGATGGCGCCGTGCCTGCCAGGTAGGGATTCAAGGTTAGTGCAGATGCTGAGAGAACTGGGGCATTTGTCCATCGTCTGGGGCATTTCTGAGGACCTCTCCTGCCCCCGAGTTTCGGCTGTGTGAAGCAGGAGTGTCGCTGGGTTGGCAGCGAGGGCTGGCAATGAAAAGGCAGAGAGCAGAGAGGAGAGAAAGCTGTCTCGAATCCAGGAACCACAGGAGCAAAGGATTGTTCAGATTGACAGGGGATGAAGTAAGTGATGTCTCTGGAGGTGTCTCTGGCATGTTTTTCCTTCTTGCACGCCAGTGAGGCTATCATTATATCCAGGAGACACTCAGAGATGCTCAAGGGAATCAAAAGAATACTTTTTTTCCCCCCCTCTTTTTGTCCCTGTCTAATCATTACCACTTAAATGTCAGGTAGACCTTCCTTTCAGCTGGAAAATCACCCGTGTAAGGGTCATATCTGATCACAACAGTGATATTTGCCAACAGCCTTATGCACATGCAGCTACCCACAAACACAGGTTGACACTGAACCCAGCTACACGCTGCAGCTCATGTCAAAAATGCAGTTCCAGCCTTGGTTTTGAAGAAGCACAAAGGTGTTTATGCTCCTGTAATTCTCAGAAGCAGACAAAAGGATCTCTGTTACATAATTATGAGGAGGTAATGCAATCTAATTTTCGCCATAGCACACAGACACCTTTTGCACAAGAGTGGCTGCCTGAATGAGGAAGGAGGCAACAAAGACCACTTGAAATTCCAGTAGGAAAAACAGGTTCCAGCTATGTCAGCTGCAGCTCTGAAGGTGCTTGAAAACATTCAAGTGCAATGTAAACACTTCTAGCTGGATGGAAAAACCTCTCCCCTTACCAGCTGCAAATACACCCCAAAACTAATTGCCATGGAGCCCCCATGAGTGGAGTCAAGGAACAAGGTGCAGTAAGGCAAAGCAAGCTGGATACTGGATGTGCCAGTCATCCTCTCTGGCTATACACTCTCCTATCCTTTCCTCCCATCTTCTTGTCTTTCTCTGGTTCTTTGCTTTTTCAAAGCTTTTCCAGTTCAGTTTTTCAGTCAGTTCATGCAATAGTGGACAGGAGAAAAGTAGGATAAGCAGGACCAGCAAGGAAATGCTCTGGCAGCCAGTGTGCTGGACACTTACAAGACACAAATATATATATATATGTCTAAAAATTAGGCACAGGAGCATCTCCTGTCATAACTAGATCTAAAGAGCCCTTGGCCGTGTCCCTCACATTAACCTGTCTAAAAGGTGGTTAGTAACTCTGAAAGAAAAGCTTTCAATGGCACTCTGTAGGCTGAGGAGCCACGGGGAGAGGAGGAGGCTCTTGCATTTCAGACTTCTCAGCATGCAGATGAGAAAGATCCTGCAGTTGGTAAACATTTACCTGCCTCTGCTCTTCAAGGGGATTGTAAATGAATCTGAGAGATCTAATAAATAATGTTTAGAACAGAGCCAGGCTACGTGTTTTGGGTGCCCCAAATGGCACGCTGGTGGAAGAACTCCTGCAGAAGACTTGTCCACGCAGTCAGCAGTGGGAAAACCAAAGCAGTGGGAAGCAGGATGTGACCCAGAACCCAACCTCCGGGAGGACTCTTTATCTACAGCAATTTCCATAAGTTAAATGCAGAAAATAAAACCCTGAGACAGGTTCAGACAGAGGAGCACTGAAGAGCACTCCCCAAATCCTGTGCTCGGCTGCAGACAGAATCACCTACATTTTTCAAGTGGTACTTGGGGATCTGGCCATATGGTTCCCACACACCTTAATGGGGCTCAGGCAGCCAAAGACTTTCTGCAGCTCTTCAACAATGTTGAAAAGTATGCCAGGCTCTAGACCCATCGTTGTTATTTGCTGCAGAGCATTAAAACAAAATCAGACAGCTTTAAAACGTTCCTGTTATAAAAATGTTTCCTTAAACAGAACAGGAGGGAGGGACTGAGACAGAGAAGTTATTTGCAGGAGTGACACCCTGATAGACCACAACACTGCTGCACAGCAAATATTATCATGCCCATTACTTCAGCACTGATGTTATTTAAGCATGGGCAGGACTGGAGATAACAAAGTAAAACCAACTCTTAGCTTTCAGTAGAGTATTAAGAGGGAGTAATGAGCTGATTCTTCTGGCAGTGGAAGATGTGCCATTGTTCCTTCTCATTTTCAACTAGGAAAAAAATATATATATTTGTCACTACATCCTGGATTATTTCACAGCCTCATAAAATATATATTTATCACTACATCCTGGATTATTTCACAGCCTCAGTTATGATTTCCTGAGGATTTCCTGAGCTGGTCATTCGTGTCTCAGAGCAGGTATGCTTCTAAAATGTCTGTGTGGGCACTGAATGACAACGGGTTTAGAACAGCTCCCAAAAAGTGTTTCTTTGGGATGCACTGAGCACTCAGTGCCCACGAATGCCTCTGGTCTGGGGTGAAGAAAAAAATCCCCAAGCGTTAGCACAGACTCCTGAACTGGGTGGATGTTTACTCCTCTTCCTCAGGCTTATCCAGAACTAAAATCCCCAATTTTCTAAGCAGGATGTTGATCACGTCGAGTCACATTCTCAAAATGAGACAAGAGCAAATGCTTCTACCAAGGCAAATCTGCCCCCATGAGCTTTAATAAAGCAATGCCAGTTTATGTTAATTTTAATTGTGGGCTCAAGAGTCTTATTTCATTCATATTTCTATTTGTAGAACATCTGTGTAAACAGCAAAACAACAAAAAATCCTCACAGCAAACTTAGACCAGGACAAAGAAAGAGAATTTTCTTTGAAGCTGAAGCATTTACTGCATTTAAAATGCTTTTAAAATGAATGATAGATATGCAACGTTCCGAGAGCCAGCCTGGTTTCTGGGAAGAGCAGTTAAACAATGACTCTGATGAGATTTGAAGCCTACGTAATTAAGTTTCGCATACAGGAGCCTGGAGTTAATTTTTTCTGCATCATAACATTTTTCTAGAGTGCCTCATTTTTTATTGGGTAGCTGTGATGTTTTCGCTACGCTCTTTCCTGGTTCACACAATAATCATAAAATATACTGTAGCTATGAAAATCAGTTGGCACAAGGCAGCACGTTGTCCCAGCATGGGTCCTGAAGCAGTTTGGGTTCCTCAGGACCAGCCGTGTTGCTCTCCAGACCCACTCCATCCCTGCTGACAGAGGTATGACCACAGCCAGAAGATCTCCACTCCAGAAACCAAAATCTTTCCTGGGTCTCTCAAGTTTCTCTGTAAACACTTTCCAAGTCACCCTCTTCCTAGGTTCCTACTATGGGTTCAAAGAACCACTTCAGGTATCCTCACATGGTTCAGGTATTCTCACCAGTCTTTGCTTGGGGTTTACACTTTGGCAGTCTCAAACTTCTCTGTTCTGCCTGTTGTTGTGTAGAAACACTGAAAAATCCATGATGTGGATTTGAAGCCAAGATGATAAACACAAGTCAATATTCCTTACAATAAAAACACATTCTAGAGGCTGTTGCAAGCCAACCAATAACAACTGCAAAATACTGGTGTCTCTGCCATGCAATCTGGGCTAAAAATGGGCAAATTTCAGCATTTACTGTAAGTAGGTTCCTATTACATGCACAATTATCAAAGCAAACAGGGGCTGACAGAAGCCTCGATGATAATTCTCGGATGTAGTTACACGTGTAGCATTTCTTAAACTAAAATAAGACATTTTCAAAGGGAACAACTCAGGCTAAAAATATTGATTTTCGACCAAAATAATACCACCAATATGTTTCCTTCTGAGTTCTTAGAGCCCACAGAGTATCTCTTAAAGATAATCCACAAAGGACAGAGGAAGTTATTTGTGCTCTCTCTAGTTTTATAAAGACACCTTGAAAAGTTTTATATTTACTGTTAACAAATATTTCTCTCCATTAGTGGTTTTAATATTCAGATCTTGGGCACAAGCCAAACCATCCACAGTACAAAGCCTCAAAGGGCACTCACATGAGGGTTGGGATTAGATCATCAAAATCCACAAGAACTGAAATGCCTGAAGAATCTCAGAGAGGTGTCTGCAAGATGAGGTTCAGCCTGGGGAAGAGTCCTCCTCGGTTCCCTGTGGAGGCCAGAGGTCAGCTTCTCCAGGAGCAGCTCAGCTCAGCTAACCCTCAGCGTCTCCCTCAGGTGCCTTAAGTCTTTTAAAGGTTTCAGTATCTGCAGCACTATCAAGCCTAAGTAGCTTAGGGACAATTTAAGATGCTTGCATCCTCCAAAAAATACAAGTAAATGCCTTGGAAGATTGTTTGATGTCTCTGGTAAGTGTCTCACTGCCACTGACCTCAGTGGTTCCAGTCCTCTTTCAGTCTGTACAGGCACCAGACTTTCTTTTCAGCCTTTTTCAGAGCAAAACCTTTACAGTATGACCTGCAAAAACAAACACCTTGGACTACAAGTCAGATACCAGGTTTCTTACACTTGAAGCAAAGTGAAAGAAGAGCTTAATTATGTTATGAATTAGAGGTTTAGGTAACTAGCTTTGTACTTCCAGTACTTTATCTCACTAATGATAAATTTCTCTCTTTACTTACAAAAATGCTTTTAAATGCTGCTTTTTATCCAAAACAAAAGAGCCTGCAGCAAAAAAGAGAGCGTGCAATAGTTTGACTGGAAGAAAGAAGGCAAGTGTTACCCAAAGAGGGAATCCAGACAGGGGGGAAATACTTTTTAGCTTTTTTTTTAAATACAGCTGTTTGCTGAATTGCTTGACATGCTCATAATGGAATTTCTGCCAGCATCTTTCTGAACAGCTGTAGGAAATCCAAATGCTAAAAAGTTCAAGCAATCCTTCAACAGCTAAAGTGATAGGACAAGACCTGAGATTCCAGATCATTTTGCCTTAGAACTAACAGAAAGAAAAGACCTAAAAATGATCACACTTATCTCCCTTCCTCCCTTCATGTTCTAAACTCCAGCACCGGGCTAGATCTTTCTCACTGCGAGTCCATTACAACAGTTTGGCCCCTTCTTTGTCCCTCTCCCTCAAACCCTGGTGTGCACCCCAACTGCTCAGCACTCTTCTCCTGAGCCAGCACTGTCACCTGTGTGTCCAGAGAACAACATGAGGTTTGACATACAGAGTGGGATCACTGTAATTTTGGGCCAGGTCTTAGTACCTAGAGGTACAAACCAGTGCATGAAGGGTTTTTGCAAGCCCATCAACATCAAACACCCTTTGATACTTCACCATTTAGGGTGATTTTCAATCCCAAAAGACTTCTATCTGCCTCTTTAGGCATCTAGGTCTCACTGTGAAACAATTTCAGAGAGGAATAGAGCTTAATAACCATTTATTTTGGCTGTTGGTGTGATATTTTATGAACACACACTTGTACACACAGAGATGTGTACCCAGAGGCTTGCAAGCCATCAGGTGGCATTTGCAGTGATCCCTAAGGCACATAAAGGGAAGGAGAAGAGAGAAGGCTCCAGGGAGATCTTATTGTGGCCTTTCAGGACTTAAAGGGGCCTGTCAGAAAGATGGGAACAGTCTCTTTAGCAGGGATGGCTGTGACAGGACAAAGGATGATGGTTTTAAACTATAAGAGAGAGATTTAGACAACACAGAAGGAAGTTTTTGATGCTGAGGGTGGTGAGCCCCTGGCCCAGGCTGCCCAGAGAGGTGGTCGCTGCCCCATCCCTGGAACCATCCCAGGGGAGGTTGGATGGGGCTCTGAGCACCCTGCTCTAGCTGCAGATGTCCCTGCTCCCTGCAGGGGGTTGGACTCGATGGCTTTGGAAGGTCCTTTCCCACCCAAAGCATCCCATGGTTTTCTGATCTACTTAATGCTCATGACATATGTCTGCAACAGTCGAAGCTGACTTATAGGAGACCATGGAACACCACCCTCACGTCATGGAGGAAAACAACAAAGAAATGTTTTGGGTAAATGACCTGAAAGTGACTTGTGTGTTTTTTTGTTGAAAGTAAACAGATCACTTTCTCCCTGAAATGTATCAATTTTATGTTAACTTTATTGTAAAACCAACAGATCGTTTCCTCTCCTGCATTCTGCTCCTGGCTGCCAGGAAGGCATGTGGGGTGTTCAACCTGGAGAGGAGAAGGCTCCAGGGAGACCTTCTTGTGACCTTCCAGAACTTAAAGGATCCTGTCAGAAAGCTGGGGATGATCTTTTTAGTGGGGTCTGTTGTGACAGGACAAGGGGTGATGTTTTTAAACTAAAAGAGGGGGATTTAGACCAAAGAGAAGGAAGAAGTTTTTGATGCTGAGGGTGTTGAGCCCCTGTCTCAGGCTGCCCAGAGAGGTGGTCACTGCCCCATCCCTGGCACCATCCCAGGTGAGGTTGGATGGAGCTCTGAGCACCCTGCTCTAGCTGCAGATGTCCCTGCTCCCTGCAGGGGGTTGGACTAGATGGCCTTGAAAGATCCCTTCCAACCCAAATCCTCCCATAACTCCAAGAGCAGAGCACGTGGTGGCAGCTGCCCCCACACAACCAGAGAGGCTGAGAGAAGAGAGGACGGCAGCACACAGGAGAGCAGGAGCCTGAGCTGTGAGGGTTCAGCCCTGGTTCCATCACAGGAGAGCACACAGATGGTGGTGCTGCCAGAAGCTGCATCACTGATCTGCTGCTTTCTGAAGCCAGGGCAACGTGGCTTATCAAAGAAATCCATGGTGTGTGTGATTTAGATGCCTTTGGACTCTAGATGTAATATTATGTGGAAAGACTCCCTGAACAGAAACTTTTGAATTCCCATCCTTTTACTAGAAATCTAATCATGTCTGTGGGACTGTGAGCTGCACCGAATTTAGCTGCTACACGCTGAGCCAAAGTCTGTCCTCAGCAGTCTGCAGCTTAGACAGCTTTCATCTCAAGGTTAGTTTTCCTTCCACAATGAAAACATTTCCCCAGCATTAGCAAATGGATCCCATCCCCTCAGTTGCCAAATTGACAGCGCCTTCCTGTTTAGAGACCATTATTGCAGATTAATTATTTAATCCAATCTGACTGCCCTGCCCAGCGCACGTTCACTAGCAAAGGCTGCTCTCATTTCTCTCTTTAGATGGCCCAACGCTCTCTGAGAACCTGCAGTCTGCAAATACTGATGGATCTAGGTGGCAACACATGATTTTGAAACAGAACAAACTCCCCTTAGCTCCCTGTTGGATGTCATTGCTAGGAGAAGAGGAAAGAGGCTCAAGCTGCACCAGGGAAGGTTTGGGTTGGACATGAGGAAACACATCTTCCCCCAAAGGGTTGTCAAGCCCTAGCCCAGGCTGCCCAGGGCAGGGGTGGAGTCCCCATCCCTGGAGGGGTTTCCAAGCTGTGGAGATGTGGTGCTGAGGGACATGGATCAGTGGGGACCTGGCAGTGCTGGGGGATGGTTGGACTCCATGATCTGAGAGGTATCTTCCAACCACAGTGAGTCACTGACTCTACAGCTTGTCTCTCTGCTTCTTGTCCATGGCAACACTGCATCACACAAATGTGGAGTTAGGAAGACTCACTAAAAATTATCTGCAGCCATTTACACTGCCTGGTACTATTTTCTACTTAGCCTCCATATTTGCAAATAACTCCAGGAGAGCTGAGAATCAAGACATTTATCATGATGATGGATGTCAATGAAAAAGAAATTATATTTTAGTAATCTGCTAAAAACCTCTCCTCTCCTGGTAAGTGGGTGAATGTGTTCCTGCAAGGCTACCCTGAGGAAAAGAGCTCCAGTTTAAAGCTTCACTGCTCCAATTGTTCTGTCATTCCTACAACTAATAACTGTTGCAGTTGAAAATCTTCATCTGGAATTTTTTCCTATAAAAAATGAGATTGTGTCAAGAACAAGATTAGGCTAACAAATGCTATTTTAATTTTTTTTTTTTGGGGGGGAGGAATAAGGTATCTTATATAAAATTTCAAAAGGATTCTGGTTTCAGCAGGTTTCAAGATTTTCAAGACTTTTCATTCTATTTTCTTCTTTTATAAGTATTTGAGTGAACGGAACCCATCTTCTGAATCATCAGAGAGTCAATAAGACTGAAAAGACAGAGAAACAAAAGGAGAAAGAAATTTTAAAATCCAGCCAACAATCTAAGTTTTAAATAAATGTGTCCCATAGCTGATAGGAGTAACCATATAAAAAAAAAGAAAAAAGAGATAAATAGTAAATAAAAAGCTTAGATGATCTTGGTATTGTTAGTGACAGTGACAAGAAAAGGGGGGGAATATAAGAACTTCCTGAACTATATACTCCAATATATATATTTTTTTTTAAAAAAGGGAAAAATAAGAAAGCATTCATTTTAAAACCTGAAAATGAGAAACTTAATGAGTGTATAATGCTTACATAAATCTGGTTTCTCCATCAACCCTTAGCATTTAAGTACAGAATTAAAACTTGTCCATAGTTACCTCACCATCACATTGTTAAAGCCTTTGGCTTTATAGCACTCTAATAAAATTAGGAATTATGGTTTCCTGTCTATTAGCATGGGAAACATGATGACAGTAACAGTTCTGTGTGAATTAGGGCTGCAGACGATGCCTTCAAATTAGAAAAGGAATGTATTTTGACTCAGTTTTCAAAAGGACTGATTATTAATCTGTTTCCTCCTTAGAGAACTATTTAAGCCTAAAATTTCTTCAGATGATTTGGCACATGAGTACAATTCTATTGATAGCTCTTCCTTCATAAAAAAGGATAAATGAATCCTCAAGAACCTCCTTATTTGCCTTCTACTCCCAAATCCTTTCACAGAGGGTGACTCTGCCCATGGCAGAGGGGTTGGCACTAGGTGATCTTTAAGGTCCCTTCCAGTCCAAACCATTCTCTGGTTCAAAGACTCACCACTGTACCTTCAGTGATATTTTACAATTCTAGGCAGAGCAAATTCTACTTATTTCTCTGATTATAGTCTCCAGTTCTAATAGGTATTGGCCATATCAGATGTTTCACCTTGTTTCTGGTAATGTTGATGACACAGGAAACTGGTTTTACATGATGGAAATAGCTCTTACCTGTAATAACTTCTGAAAATCATGCAACTCAACTATTGACTGTATGACTGAACTGGCCAAATATCCTAGCAGGCTGCTGGAAAACAGGACTTCCTAAACATAAAATGGGAAACGTGGTCTCAGGGGATCTCCCTTTTGCTGCATTTTTCATGGTCCTATCTAGGCAACTAAAAGTTAAAGGGCTTTGTCAGGATAAAATTTGGTGAGATAAGGTTACCTTTGTAAAGAGGAGAGTGTCTGTGATGGATTCACAGGGAAAGTGCCTGATGGAAAGCAAGCAGGAAGACCTCACTGAGTGACTTGAAGAAGGCAATCCTTTTCCCAGGGAAATGGTGGCCAGTAATCTTGGTGATGGAGGCGAGGACTGTCTCTGACCTTATAACCTCATTTTCTCAAATGAAAGCTTGATAAGTGTTGCTTCAGTTCAGCTAGGAAGTGTGAGTTGGCACCACTGCCAAGCACCGTTTGCTGCTCCTGGGAAGGGGATGGGGCCAGCCTCCAGTGGTGAGGCTGTGGACTAACTGGGCCCCAGTCTGATGAGTGGAGAATACAGCATGAGAGAAGCAGCATGAGATCTGTGGGAGCAGGAGGCAAGGGAAGAAACAATAACACAAAAATAGAGATCATGCCACACAGTGATGCTATTGAAACAAAGCGGTTGACTGAAACAAAGGGAGAAGGTTTTGCTCAAAATCAGAAACACAACCAAATAAAACAATTCCCCAGCCACCTCCTGTTAGAGGGCTGGGGTTTTTTTTCTCCTAGCTGATAACACTCAGATAAAATGGGAAATAAATACACACTGGGCCACTCCAAGATTGACGTGAGATATAAATAAGCTGTTCACTTTAAGCACCCTGAGAGAGACTCTGGCCTTGGCCTCTTGTGACCTGCAGCCCTGTAATTCTGACCATTAGTACTGGTCACTTATCACCTCTTTTTGAGCAGGACACAGTAGATGTAAGGACAGTGAGCTGTTTCTCCTGGCCTTGAGGTTCTTGCTATGTTAATGTCTCACATCCATTTTTTTCCCCACGAAATAAAAACTTTGCTAGAAAAACTTTCCTCTTGGATTAGATGAAGTCGGCGATGCCAAAAAATAATAATAAGACTTTTAGATTAACAATATTTTTCAAAGAGAGAATCAGATGACTGATATCTTCATTTAATAGCCCCTGTTAGCTACTCCTGCTTATGAGAGGACATAATTTCCCACTCTCATGTTCTTCTGGGGAAGTTTAGCAGCGCAAGGATGCTCCCTTAGGATCACAAAGCAAACTGGGAAGCCAGAGATGCAGAAGGAGCATTTGTTAAAAAGCATCTAATTGTGAGTGCCAGTTTTTCTATAAAAAGGAAGCTGAGAAGCAGGCTGTGAATGTTCACCTGCAAAGCCTCAAGCTGTGACTGTGGAGCTGGGAATCTCATCCTCCTATTGTCAAAGCTATTGTTGGTAATTGGCAAGAATGGATGGCCAGCTACACACAAAAGGGACCAAAGTTCCAGCAGCAGCCCGAAATACCCAGGGAAGGGACCAGGAAGGGATGCAGCACAAGGGGATGGGCTGGAGCTTGGTGTGACAGCAGCTGTCCAAGGGGCAGGAACTTCACCTCGGCGGTGACCCGGGTTGCAAAATGTCTGCTCTAAATTCCTGTGGTGTAGGAAAGATGCTGTGAGAAAAAAGATTGTACCTACTTTCTTTTTTTTGTTGTTTTTTTTTTTTGCAACAGCTGTGAATCATTTGACATTTAGGCAATAGCATAATAAAAATAATAAATAATAATTTAGCAAGAGCCTGTTGGGTCCTTTAATAGATGCAACGCTCGAGCTGCTGCTGTCTCCTGAGCATTTTGGAAATGTTATCAGAAAACACAGGTAAAAGAAGATCCCATTGGTAGCTCTGAATGCCCTCCAATGATTCCCTATCCAGGTAATTTGCTTAGACTCATCACCTTTACTATCATAAATCAAACCTTGATGTGATTTTAAGTCCCCTAGCTACCCACACAGAGAAGATATTGTATTAGATTGTTTTCTGGTGCATTTTAGCCTTTCCTGTTCTAAAGAACTTTGGGAGAAATCAATGCAAGTTTTGAAATTATAGAGAATTTGAAAATGGGGTGGTTTTTTTTCAGATGTTGAAATGCCTCAGCCATGGCCTTTATTTTCATGGAGTGTCTGAAGTAAAATCTGGGGGGAGGAGGACTTGGTTTTGGAGCATCTGAAAACAGAGAGAATTGAGGAAGATATACAAAGATATACTTAAGATATACAACTATGTTTTCTCTGTTTTTAATTCAATTTCTCATTGTTTAACAAAAAAACCCCCAAACTTTCTAAGATATGGCTTGTGCCACTTCAGCTATGGTTTGGGAACAGTAAATTGGGCATGGATTGAAAAGGAGGAAACCACTGGTGTTAGCACCACGACTGTGTGAGAAGAAAGGCACCACAGAAAAAAGCAAGTAGAAGCACTTCTAGGAATCCTCTGACCTAAAAAGGGTGCTTCTAGCAGGAGTACTCAGAAAGAAGTTTCATTATGCAAAGAAATGTGGATATTTCAAAACCTTGTTCCATTCTGAACATGCCAAAACCAAAACTGGTTTAAGCCACCAACGAATGACAATTACATATCCATGCCCAAAAAGTTCATTTTGGCTCAAAACTGAAAGTCTGTACCTTGATTTTAGCCCTTCTGAACTTTTTAATCTCACACAGGAGTGTAGTGCAAAACCAAAGAGAAGGGCCAAGAGGTTTTTTGAGAGAGACTGCAGGGGGGAAGGAGAGATGCAGGGAGCTGTGCAGACTGTGGAGGCACTGATGACAAGGGCCACCATGAGGAAAAGACTAGAAATGGAAATGATTGCTGCAGGCAGACTGGGAGGGATGTGAAAGAGAAGCAGCAGATGGAGAAACCTGGGAAAGGTGCTGGATTTAAAGAGCAGTGATCCTGACAGGGGAATATTTGCTACAAAGAGAAATGTCAAGATCAAAACAATTAATTACTAGGGTGCTCTTAAAACTCAGTCTTCTTACGTGCAGTGAATGTCAGAATACTTTTAAAGACTCATTTTCCAGTTGGCTGATTCAACCAACTTTTCACCTACATTTTGTGCATAAAGGGAATGGGTTAAAGTCTTGCCTGAGGTTGAAAGACAAGGGGACCTATGGAAAAACAGAGGACTTTTGTCTTCAATCATCTGATCTGGAGGCGAATGAACCATCTGGAGCCAAGCAGAGAAGGACACCAAGGAAAAACAGCTTCTTTTAGGAGAAAATGGAAGGAATGTCCTCTCTGAGCATTGCTTTCCAACAGGGACACCTGCCCTGGCCAGAGCAGTCCTGTGAGGATGGCAGCAGGTGAGGCAGAGATATGATGGATGAGGGGGAGCGAGAGGGACATTGATGAATGTTTTCTGGGTCTGGGAAGGAAAGCTTGAGCAGATGTGTTGCTCTCTGCCCAACAAGGTTGTTGCAGGGGCAGAGCCTGACCCAAGCAGTGCACAGAGTCATCCAGCTGACCACCCAATGCTGCTTTCTCTTACAAAGTCTGTCTTGCTTTGCAAAAACGGCTGCTGGCTGTCTCCACTCCCTGTGAAGGGCTAAGTTCTCATTGCAGAGCAGCTGTAGAGGGTGAGCAAGGGGACAAGGAGGCCCAGCAGCATGGTTGCTGCCCCAAAAAGCCAGCCCTGAGGGCTGAAGGGAGCCCAGCTGCATCTGAAATAACAGGTACTGTGAGTGCTTGTGAGGCTGTGCCCTGGGACCAGGGTCTCTCCAGTCTCCAGCCCCGGGAGCTGAGTACAGCACAGCTCCTCCCCACCCCAGACAGAGCCATCCTCCCCGAGGCCAAGCAGGCTGGCATGGGTGCAAACCCACCCCTTACCCTGAGCACATCTGGGAACTGAGCCAGGGCGTGCAGCGGGATCCAGGAGGTTCAAAGAGCTCCCAACTAACCCTAAGCAGGTTCCTAAGTTAGGTGCCAACTAACCCAGGTTCCTGTATCCTGAATGGAGCAGCCTTCCCTCATTCCTCCCTCCCAAAACATCTGTTTAACCAGTTAACGACCTCCTGGCAGCACTGTCAGTCTGGGCAGTGGCTCGGGAGGAGGTCCTGGGAGTGTCACATCAGCTTGGTCACTAGTTCATCACTGTCCTCCTCCTCCTCCCTCTCTTTTCCCCATCAACCAAAGCCTTCTGGTTTAGTTTTCCACTAATCCCCCTTCCTTCTTGCAGTGAACTGATTCTTTTGGAGACAGAAACCCCAAAGAGTTAAACAGTAATTACTGTTTACAGGCTGAGGCACTTGGGTCTACACCTAGAAAGCATCATTTCCAGTGATGAAATACATCTGTCCCAGATCCCCAAGCACTGCACAGGCTATTCTGAATAATCTCCTGATAATTTTTGTGCATTTTAGAGGGCAAGGTAAGGTTAGGTGGGCCTTCTGCAGGTGGTGAGCAGCAGCAGGTCTGGCAGACAGAAGAGGCAGCATCTCTTCTGCACTGATGTCTGGATACATCACTTTTTAAAACGAGCAGTGGTAAAGGAAAGTCCTTTTTTATTTTTCCTTTAAGGCAGAAAAAAGATGACACTACTGGAGTCAGATTCATTTCACCTTTCAGCAGCATGAAGCATTCTGCAGAGAACAAATGCACTTGGACTTGTGTGGCTCTAACTCCCCCACACAGACCATTTCTCCTGGGAACTGAAACACTTTTACCATGTGCTGGGTGACAAAACACATCAGGATGTTCCTTTATATAGAAACACCCTATACCACAGTGTGTTCAGCATAATTAGGAAGAAACATTATAATATGAGCTCTAGAAAGCTGGACTCGGGTGAGTGAGCATTAATTGTTCCCGAGGAAAGGACTGACATGAGATTTGGGTTCTACCTAATGTTCTGTTAGGGATGTAGCAAGCAGATGGTATTTGCTTTGGCAAGTTTGGCATGCTCTGTTTTATAGCAACTGACTTGATAGAAACACACACGAATCCTGCCTCAGCATCAAGGAAATCTGTACTGAATGAAAGCAAGGCTGAACATGCACATGGGCAGGAGAGAAAGGATGAAAAAAAGAGGCAGGAGTGCTTACAATTGGGTGAACCTTGAGACAGGTCATCTGCTCACCAAAAGCCACCCTCACTCCCTAAATTCACACGTCTAGATCCCCTAAATTAACAGTGTAGGGGGAATGTTTCCTGTCTTACAGGGCAGTGGGAGCACATGCCACCTGACCACCAGCTGCCTCATGGTCCCCTGTGTACCCCACCTAACAACCACACCCTTTCACAGCTCAGAGAGAGAGGACTCAGAGGCAGACTTGTGTTGTTGGGGGGGATTTTTCCCCCTTTTTTCACCTTTGGATCAGCCCAAAATGAAGATTTTTCATTCCCAGTACCTCTCATTGCAATAAAAAGCTAAGAGCATTAGGCCCTTGGGCCCAATCCTGTAAACAGCTCTTAGAAAGCAGCCCAGTTTATCTGCAGAGCCTCAGGTAAGAGCTGGGATAACAGCATTACCAGAACAGGGAGCTGGACTCTGAGTGGATCCAGGAAATTACTTGTGCCAAGAACCTGGCATTTATAAAGCTTGACCTGCCCTAGCACAGTGTCCTGAGTGGAGGGATGAGGCTTGTGAAGGCTGTTAAATCTGTCTTCAAGGAATAGCTCTAATATCAGCCCTTCCAGCTCTGCAATAACCAGATGTGAAAGACTTAGCAGCTTAATAGCTGGCTGGTGAGTCAGCCTGGGCTCCTGTGCCCTGCACACGTGGCCTCGAGCTACAGTCCTGAAAGGACAAAAAAAACCCAGTGCTCCCTTCTCTTTTCCTACCCACCACAGAGGCTTCCAGAGAGGCTTCAAAAAATACAGCAGCAGGAGCAACAAGAAGAACAATTTTTGGACTTGCCTTTCTAGAAATGCCTCTCCCTGCTGCCTGCACTCAGCAAAACTGCTCTGGAACTGCTGATGTGTTCTCACCTTCTGTGAGGTGTCCAGGAGATCCAGGCATACAGTCCAGGGCATGGCCACGCACTGAGCAGCTCCATTTTCACCTCCCTCCAGCCCTCTGTGGTGCAGCAGCTTCTTCCCTCTTCACTGCTTTAAGTGAAAGGAGAAACTCCAAAGCTATTTCTCTTGACATTTGGGGTTTAAAGATGTTTTTCTTACACATGTATTGCTACATATGCTTTGCTTTTCTGTTTTCTTCCCTTCCTCCCAATTATTTTGAAAAATGTGGCCACATTCACTTAATATTGCTGCTGGTTTAGGATACCAGACTTTACAAGTCTCAAATATCAGCATGAGCTTCAGACAATGAAATCATTAGCTTGAAGAAAGAGCTCAAGCTGCCCATCAGCAGCAGTGATTGCTACATGACAGAATGCATAAAGCTCAGCAGACAGGAAAGAAAAGATTTGCTTTGGAATGCAGGAAATTACCACAATGGCATTTATAACAAAGGTAAGAAAAGGAATAAATAAAATGTCCTTCCTGGAGCATCCTGAGTGCAGTGATGGGCCAGTGGAAGGTTTTCAGTGCTCTCACCAAGACCACAGTAACGTGGTCAGGGTACAAAGCTATCCCAGCCCAGCTTTTATTTGTCCAAGAGAGCATTTTGTTTGGAGATGCTCCTTCTGAATGACTGGTTGGTGTTACAATTGCTTCAAGCTTCAATTCTTTTATAGCTTAAGTGAAATTACTTCTTCAGAGGAAAATATTGGTTTCTTTTACATCTGTACCACAGTATAATTTAGGAACTTGTAAAACTGAGCTCCAAATACAAATTTAACACAATTACTCCTTGTTTTGCTAAATACATTCTCATGAGTTGAGTATTTCCTGCAATAAACATTCATGGCTCTTGCCCTCTCAATGGGACTAGAGCACCCAGGGGTATTTCAGGGGTTTTACAACAGAATTGCATTGAAACCACATCTCCTCTCCTCTTCCCACGACACTTTAACGTCCTGATCCACAGCAGTGTTCAAACCTAACACAGAATATCTGAGTAATTTCATTATCTCCATTGACAGCACAGTCTAGACCAGGTTCCTCATGCTACCTACAACCAAACACTTCTATTCCACATCAAAACATGATTCATATCATCCTACGAAAAAGGAAAACACTATTTTTACTCAACTATAAATCTGAAATAATAAAAATACTCCTGACTTTCCTCTGGATATGAATCCACAGGCAACTGCTGTGGGATATGAGGAGGGCATCTCTACCTATGTTGCTGCAGTGAAGAATTACAGGGGCAATGCTTGACTTTCTCCTCAAAGGCTAGGGACAACTGGCATCACCTCATCCTCCTTCACTGCACCACTGCTGCAGTTCTCCTTCAGGAGAGGAACAAAGGAGGGCTGACACACCTGTTGCTCAGCACTGACAGATGTCTCTGCTGTTATTACAAGCTTAATCATGATTCAGTTGCTCTCAGTATGTCACTGTGTCTCGTGCTGGATCCAATGAAGCTGCAGATGCATCGGGGAAAGCAGGAGAAAAATCAGCTCTGTGTCACACGTCGGTTGGTGTCAATAAATACCCAGATTTTTTGGCTTTGTCTGAGCAAACTTAATTCCTGTGTTTATACATGCCAGAAGCAGAGGACACTGAGTGCAAAGTACTGCAGGCTGGCAACAAAGGCACCTGGTGGCTTGGCTGCATGGCCACTTTTCTCAAGCTGCTCCTTATTAGCCCTGTGCTCCTCGGGACCTTTCCTGGCCCTCTCCTGAGCAGAGATGAGACTATGACAGGAGGTCAGATGCTTCCTCAGCACTCTCAGCCTCTACAGGCTTGCTTGCTTCTGGCTGCAGAGTGAGTCAATTTGGGAGGGATCTTTCTTTATGTTAGGAAGCAATAATTAAGGAAAACTTGGGTAGGTTACACAACTGGGTAGGGTATAATGATCTGGATGAACATAAGTAAGGTGGCTCAGCAGCTGAGACAGTGAAGTTGCTTCCAAGGTTCTCCTGCTGCAGCTCTAAAGCTGTGGTTACAAGGTCTGTGATATGGGGCTGCCCCACAGGATGGGTTTTTTTAGGATGCCCCTAAGGATGTTTTAAGAAACACACTGAGGGGGTGTAGCCCCCTTTGAAACACGTTTTCCCAACATAGAGTCATACGTCACGTGCCCCAACCCCACTATTTGGGGCACAACTGTGCAGAATTAAAGATGGTGCTTTGTAGTCATCACACAATGAAGTGCAAACGTGGGAGCTGTGGCTGGAGCACTGCCCCCTGTCCTCAACAGCAACATCTACTGCCTGGTACAGCACCCTGCCCTCCCCTCCCTGCAGGGTGAAGCCCTTTTGACAAAGAGCATGGAAGGGTCTCTCTTTTTCTTATTCTTAGCAGCCAGCCCTCTGCTAAGATGTGAGGGGCTGCAGAGCCTTTCCTTTCCCTTCTCTGATGGGAACAGATCCACAGCCGTGGTGCAACCATGCTCTGCCTCACTGAAATGCTGTGATATGGATCCTTGCAACATGGAATCGTTGTGGTTGGAAGAGACCTTTAAGATCATGAAGTCCAACTGCTAACCCAGCACTGCCAGGTCACCACTGACCCGTGTCCCTCAGCAACACATCTACTCAAATTTTAAACCCCTCCAGGGCTGGGAATTCCACCACTGCCCTGGGCAGCCTGGTCCAAGCCTTGACAACCCTTTTGGGGAAGACATTTTTTGTAATATCTAACCTAAACTTTCCCTGGCACAACTTGAAGCTGTTTACTCTCATATTTTATTCTTGGGAGCAGAGCCTGACCCCCCCCTGGCTCCAGGCTCCTGTCAGGAGCTGTGCAGAGCCAGAAGGTCTCCCCTGAGCCTCCTTTGCTCCAGGCTCAGCACCCTCAGCTCCCTCAGCTGCTCCTCACAAGACTTGTGCTCTAGACCCCTCACCAGCTTCAGTGCCCTCCTTTAGACAGGCATGTCATGAGGGGAAAATATTGCAGGTCCCCTGGGAAAGGGTGGGACTGGGATGAAGCCACTGGATTTGTAAACTGCACAGGGACCACAGGCTGGAGGTTACATCCTCCTGACACCAGGTGTTCACACAGAGAGCATGAAAGCACCATAGTGGAAGTGGTGGACAACATCATCAAATCACTCTTTGGATTCATCTTAAGCATTTTGTCATTTTTAGAATAAAAAGAAGAGATTTGCACATTAGTAGCCAAAGTGGGTGGAACTATTGCTACAGTCCTGCCTTTCCCTTTTCTTCCTGCATTCATCTTCCATCTTTCTTTGTCTTTTATTAAATAAGTCCTGATCATCTCTTCCTGTTGAAATGGGAATGACAGCAACTGCCCATGAACTTAGTAGGCACTTAGGACTTTGGAGCAAGAAGTGAGATTAGGATTTTGAAAAAAGCATAAAGAAACTTAAACTGGCACATTACTCCAGCTCCGTGCCACTGAGACATGCTCACCTTCCTATAGACCTTCTTGTACTACTCAAGGCAAAGCATGGGAGGGATAACTGCTAAATTCATCTCCATCTCATAAAGCTGAACCGTGCACCTCAGTACTACCCCTCCCTAAAAGTCTATAGGGGAGCTTTATACTGACTCTGAAAGGAAAAGTCACTTAAGGCAAAGTGGGTAGGGAGCAGCAGAACAAAGTGCACGTATGTGGTGTAGCTGCCTTTGCTGCCAGGATCATCTCCTGTTGCCATGGAGAGACAGGTCTATGTGCGTGCCAGCAAAACTGGGGAGCTCAGTGCCAAGCTACCAGCCACTGCAGAGATTCCCAAGCTGAGTGGCAGAAGCTTCTCTCCTAAATGAGGGGGTTGGAGGGATGGAGGACATTCATCTCCATTTGTCAGGTTGAGGTTTGCTCACTCATCTGAGATCACTCCATCTTTGGCACACGTGACGTGATGAGCTCTGCCTGGAGGAATGAGAATGAAGTCAACACAACACAGGGTTCTCAAGTTTATGACAGAATGTAACTATTGTAGTGCTAATTTTTTTTTAATTTGATAATATATTCCGGCAGATGCCACGTATTAGAGATCTTCTTTTATCTTCTTGGCATTGTCTAACAAGGCAAAAAAAAAGGTAACATGGAAGACTGCCAGGAAATAAAGGAGAAAACCAGTGAAATACTACCTAAGAGAAATTAAGAATGGATACAGAGTACTCAGAAGTCACTGATCACATCTTCTGATCTCATGAAATTTTATGTGGGATTTTTTAAGATGCATTTTCCAGAGTTAAGGTTCATATTTTCAAACTTCTTCACACCTACAGAATAGAAGAGACTATTTCTGAAAAAAGTAAATCTTTTCCAAAATGATATTGCAGAATTTAAAAAAAAAAAAAAAAAGGAAGAAAACCCCTCCGTGCTACCAGCCCCAAGAGTCAGCGTGGCTGGCAGAGTGCCAGGCTGCTGGAGATGAAGCATCCTGCATCATCTGCAAACAAACCGTGGTGTTAATGCACAGCCAGTCTCAAGTATTCCCAGGACCTCGGGAAGCTGGCAAGAAGTGGACTCAGGTGCTTTGGAGTTTGTGGAGAAAAGAGACCAACACAAGCCCACGAGGCTGTTTTGTAGGCAGTGTTAACTTAAAAAAACATTAGCAAGAAGACAGGAGAGCACGTTCCAAACAGTTCTCTTCCTGACCCAAAAATGCAGATTTATTCTTGCCCACGTTCTCCATTACCAATGTACCTCTGATTTGGGATCAGGTTGGGAAATGCCTTTAACAACAGGCACGAGGAATGTTGTTCAGCATTGCAGCAAACAGCACGGTGGCCTAACCTCCTGCCAGAGTCCTGCTCCAACAAACCCAACAGGCTCACAACCTTCTGCCTTCCAACGCTGCACTTGCCACCCCCTCTGCTCCCAGCCTGAGCCACAGCCATGCTGGTGCTGGCCTAGTGGGTGTGCCCAGAGCTTCTGTTGAGAGCTGGAGAGACCCAACCCAGAGTGTCATGCTCTTGTGTTAAGCACAGGGAGTTCTGTCACCTGCACCCCACCCACTGAGGCTCCCCTGAGCCCTTTGGGGGGCTGAGTGGCCACTGTTGGAGGACAGCAGCTGAAATATCCACATCGGTTACTTGCTTATCTAAACTAAAATCCTTTTTTTTTTCCCCTTATATTTTTTCCAAGGATTTGATCTCACTCCCCTGCTCATTTTCTCCCCAGCAAACGCCCCTCCCAGGGAAGAGCTGGCACCTCTAGAAGGCAGCAGGGAGCCACAGACAGCAGAGGACCCTGGGCTCACTTCAGGAGCCGTGGCCATCACCCTTTTGGTTAATTGTTCACCAGAACGTCTAAAGAGAAAAGTTTGACTTGGAACAAAGACAGAAATAAAACCAGATCTGGGAGCCCAATGTGTGCTACTGACAGTGATCAGATTAAAGAGGAGTGTTTTCCTTATCAGTTTATTCAATTGACTAGTGAGTTAAATATACCTGTTGTTTTCTGACATTTGTGTGAGCTGTCATCTCAGGCAGGTATTTCAGGGAATTACTAGTTCAGTGTGCAGAGCTGCTTTACTGCATTGAGCACATGAATGTGTTCTTGAATTCTAAATAGGTAAATATTTCATTTTTTAAAACCTCCACTATAAGAAGGAGAATGACAGTAAACAGCAAACATGAGTCAAACCCCAGAGCTGGCCTCATAAATCCTCTCAAACTCTCTAATGACCTGGTGGGCGATTGGTGGTTACCTGACACATGTTTGACAGCTCAATCTAGCTCCCACTGGACCAGACTACTCCCAGTAGATTTCCACTCCCTCCTCAACTTTGGATCCCCATCTGCAGTTACAGCAGGAGCAACTCCTGTGTTCCCAGCCCTCACATCATCCTCTGATGAGGTGACTGCCAGAGGGGGTGGGAAGAGGACATTGCAGCTGCTCTCCACTGAAGGTACACGAGACAGTCCCACAGTGGAAACAAAGCTCTAGTGCAGGGCATACAGAAAACACTGTGTAGCTGAGGCAGTGGGTGAAACCCTGTGTCCTGTCTTATACAGGAGCTCAGACAAGAGAAATGGCTCCTTCTGGCCTTGGTATCCATCCATCTATAATTAGGAACTTTGCTGGTGATACACCAGACTGCCATAGCAGAGATCTCTTCTTCAGAGATCTCTTCTGGAGAGAAGCCTTGTGCAAGGAGGTCCAGTGCAAGAGCAAAAGCATGCTAGGATTACCAGAGGATACATTTCCTAGGTAAAGAAAATGTTCTAAATCAAGATTAGTAACATACCTGATGTTTCCCATGAGGATTCCCCCTTTCCATTCCCTGTTCCCACCAAGTTTATCCAAGATATAGTTAGCAGAAGTGATACACACTTAATTAAATCAGTATCTCTGTGGGAACTGAACGACTCCAGAGATTATTTCTGCTGATGGGCAATGGAGACCTTCTCTGTTGCTCTTTATCCCAGCCAAGCATCATAACTTGCTTTCATGGGAGAGTTTGTGAGTGATCTGAAGCACTTATATCCAACTATTTGGATGTGCAGTTTGTGTCACCTATCACCCTTCCCACAACTTGTCTCCCAGGTCACCTTGACCTTCAGCCTTACCACAAGGGACTTGTGCAGTGTTATCATACGACTGGCAGGTCCTACCACATAATGAGCACCCATCTGGCCACGTGCTCTTGGCACAAGCAGGGTCGTGTCATACAGAGGGCACAAAGTGTGACAGAGGCATTTGAACCATGTGGCAGTGTTTGGTTATGTGACAGGGGAAGAAGTACAGGATCCCAGTTGCATGTAAAAGTGGTAAGAATTGCATCCAGCCCATCACAAACTTATTCACCTCACAGCCTGCTTCACAGATATCCCAAATGTGTTTTCAGAGCTGACTGGCTTAAAATCCCATGGAAGCCATGTCCTGAAACCAGGCAAGGTAGAGGAGGAATGAAAGGAAGGGGAAAGGAAGACATTGTTTGACATGTTAGGGTGTGTGTGTCTCTCAAGTGCACAATTAGTATCATAACATTCACTATGCATAATATTTACATACGTCACATAAGCCTGACTAATGCTTCTTCAGAAAACCCAAAAATCCCCCGTGGAGCTTTCAGACCCTCTGACCTCACCCACAATCAAACTGCTCGACCCTTCTCTACAGGGAAGGCATCACAGCTTCACAAGACCTACAAGAGTATGCAGAGATCAGGAGCAGCCTGGAGCTGACTGAAATGAGATCTTTATGCAAGATGTGCTTAAAAGACACTAGCTGCCACAGCTGCCAAAAATGCAGGAATATTTATGTAATTTCCTGTGAAATCTCTTGACCTGGGCACTCGTGCTCCTGTCATCAGTGGAAGTTCAGCACCTTGCTGCTGCAGCACGCTGCATTATTCAGCAATCACAAAGCAGGAGGAGGGAGGAAAGACAATGTTATTGCTCCCAAAGCTGGGTCAGGTCACCAGCTAAAACAACCACCACTGCATTACCCAGAGAGCAGACAGGACAAAAGCTGCATCCAAAGTTATAACAGAAAGAGCAACATGGTCCAGTAGAAAGCACTCAGGGATAGCTGCTCAGAAGCTCCCATTGTCATTCAGGCACATTTCAGAGTATGAATTAATTAGCAGGAGGCTCTCAGAGAAGAATTGAATCCTTTATTGGCAGTTCTGGATGTGAAAGCCCTGTCACCACGGCTGAGAAAATGACTCAGAAATGAAAATGAGAAAGAGAACTGCCACATACCCAACTCCCCCTCCAACACCAACCCATCAAGCCAGTGAGGCAGCAAATGCTGCTTTTAAATGGTATTGGTCACAAACCATTATGTAACTAGCATCCTGTCACACCAAACTGCACCCTGTTGTACACCTAAGTGACAGAGCATCTCTTAATGTAACGTGGAGTAGAAAAAAAATGCAGGAAATAAAGATACTGACTTGTGGCAAATTTACAGAGTGATTATCCAAACTGATTTGCACTCATATTGAACAGAATTATGTTTCCTGCTACTTTTACCCTCCTCCACATTCTTCCCTACAGCTCGGATGCTATTTTTTTTCTAATTCACCAAACAGATGCAAAAGCTGATATTTCTCTTGCCCACGTTTCTCTTGCAAAAACCCTGCAACCTTGTGCTTAATGAGAAGGAGTTTTAATAGAAGGATAGAGAGGTTAAATTGGCTAAGAGAGAAAAAAGGAACAGGATAAGAAAACGATCAGGTTTCCATGGAAACAGAGCCACATCCTATAATACTCTTGACTTTATGCACTTATTTATTTATTTCAGCTACATCCATTTCTAAGCAATAGGTTCAAAAAAAAAAAAGTCCAGGAATTCAGAGTTGAGAAAACTCTGGTTTTAAATCAGGGTCCAGACCTTGAGCTGCCATAAATCAGCACAGCTTTGCTGAAGTCAGCATGGCTAATCATGATTTACACCACTTAAGGATCTGGCCCAAGTGGCCCACAGAGAAATTAAACAGGATGAATATGAACTGTGAGACCAGAGATGAATCACATCAGCTCCAGAGGGAAGCAACAAGAAACCACTGCATGGGACGGAGGGAGGCTGCACACATCTGCCCTCCCTTGAGGAGGCTCTTCAGAAAGGATGGTTTTATGTTGCTCCCCTGCTTGTAGGAGGAGGGGAAGGGAAGGCACAGACCTCTTTGAAGAAGGAGAAGAAAATGTTCTGAGGATTTTAAAGACTTGTTGTTGGAACTGACTTTCAGTTAGTCATTAATCATCCAGGTGCATAGATATTTCTCCCTCAGCATTTAATGCCATGATAGGGTATTTCATGAGGAGCAATGTACTTTGGTTTTACCTGGTGGTTGGTGCAGCTCTGCCTTGAGTAGATGCCTTCAGAAGAGCCTTTGGAAGCTGCAGCACCAGACAGAGTTCAGCAGAGTTTTAAATTTCCTTCTGCAGAACTAAAACATTAAAAAAAAAAATCAGTTTTTGGAGAATGAAACGTGGCCAAACTCTCACAGCAGAACCGTTTCCCACCACCCACATTTGAGGCCACAAAACAGATCTCACACTCCATGTGGAGCTTCTGCAGCTGAGATTTTCCCCATGAGCTCAAGCTGAAGCCTGGATCTGTTGAGAAAGTTGATTTTTGGAGCCTTTGTAACCTAGCTCCAGATCTAAACCATCTGACTCTGGACTGTCTCCTGGGTTTGTGTGAACTATTTGGCCACCTAAAGGCAGGAGATGCAGTGTAAGGGGCACTGACCTTTAAGATGCACCATGAGGAGGAATCTTTCTTGTCACATCCAGGCTTCTCCAGCTTTCTGTGCATGGAGAGCAAAGCAAGATCAGGAGCCTTATTTAGTCTTTTTTTTCACCTTAATTCATCTGGCAAAACTTGAAGAGTTCATTTTTTTTCTGAAAAAAAAAAATAAAATAAAATATATACATATATATAAAAGAAATATTTTTGACGTATCTCCTCACAAAGAAGTCAAAGTGATTTCTTGCAGCTCCAAAACCCAGGAACATGCAGCCAGGGAAGGATATATGTCCTTCTGCTGTTGCTTCAGGGCTGTTTTCTCAGGCACCATGGCTCAACCTACCATAGTGATGGCTGCCTGTCAAGGACATTCCTGTCACTGTGGCAAAGACCCCAGGAAAGGATTTGGTGGGACCTCTGGACCTGGCCACGCTCCCCTCAGTGCCCCACAAGCCAGCTCTCAGTGCCCTTCATCCAAACAACCCCTTGGCAGGTCTGGAGCATGTACAGTTCAGAGTTTCCCCTCTGACAAGGTGAAGCATCTCTGACGTGGGGCAGTGAAGGTGGTGGCCACCGGGGAGGTGGGAGGAGCCCTGCAGAAGGCAGCACAGTGAGGAGACACAAATCAAAGGGCTTGCAGGAGCATTGCCAGCCACCACCTCAGCCACACGCAGGCAGGACTCCACTTTCATTCTGGCCACTTCCCCCCATGATCAAAGGTGACAAAGAATTCCCTCTAGCAGAAGAGGTGTGTGAAAGGTTTCCTATCGACTGGCTGTCTCCTGTTCTGTTTCATCACTTCAGGGGGGAGAGAGGGAGACAAGGAGAGGGAGAAAATCCTGAGGAAATCCTGCCCTTACTGTTCTCTCATTAAAACTTTGGGATTTTGTTGTAAAACTGCATTCTCTTTTTTAAAAAAAATGAACAAGAGGAGTGCAAAGTTTTACAAAAGACTAGTAGCAGTAAAAAGAAAAAGCCAAACAATTAATAAAATGTTTCATCCCAAGTCACACAAAATGATCCTGGTTGCACAAAGCAGTATTATTTTCTTTGATCAAACTCTTCCTGGACTTCTATTTTAGTTCAACCCTAGCCAGTAATTCCTTTCCACTTTACTTAAAAGCTTCAGCCAGCTACAGCTACTTCAAAACTTCAACCTGCAACAGTCTGCCACCAATGTCTCACAATAAACCACTAGAACTTGCTGGATTATCCCAAGTTCTCTTTAAAGTCAAGGAACCAAGCAAAGGGAGATGTTCTTGGTGGCACTTGAGATTTCTTCTCCTTGGTTGGGTTGGGTTAATTTCAGATCTCTCTGTCCATAGGCTCCCATTAATTATAATAATCTTTGCTCACCAGTAGCTTAGTAGATGTGATTATTTTCTTAACAGCAGTACCCTCCTAAATCCTGACATATATTTTGTATTAGGACACTTTTCACACATATTATTGCCATGGCTTAACCCAGCAGGCAGCTAAGCAACACAAAACCACTCAAGCACTCCCCCACCTCCCCCAGTGGGATGTGGGGGAGAATTTGGGGAAAAAAAACAGTAAAACTCATGAGTTGAGATAAAGAGAGTTTAATAGGACAGAAAAGGGAGGTAAAATAATAATAATGATGATGATGATGATGAAAGAAGTAGAGCACACAAACCAAGGGGGACACAACACAACTGCTCACCACTGATCCACCAGTGCTGAGCTGGTTCCCAAGCAGCAGCCCCCAGGCAGCTTCCCCCCCAGTTTATGTCCTGATCATGATGTTGTAGGGTCTGGAATAGCCCTTTGGCCAGCTGGGCTCAGCTGTCCTGCCTGTGTCCCCTCTCTCAACCTTCTGGTGGCTGGTGGGGTGGGAGGAGAACCTGAGTAGGCCTTGACCTAGTGCAAACACTGCTCAGAAACAACTAAAACATCAGCAGTTATCACCATTACTCTCACCCCAAACCCAAAACACAGCACTGTGCCAGCCACTAGAAAGAAAATGAACTCTGTCCCAGCTGAAATGAGGACAACTGTCCAACCAAGATCCCTACAGCAATGAAGGAAGGAGAAGCAAAAGTAATTTTTCAAAACTTAGGAAAGGACACTCCTGCTTTTTGTTAATGGCAACGTGTGAGCTTTGCTGTAAGCCTCTCTGAAGAAATTATTGCTTCTAAAATTTCTAAACTAATGTCAGAATTCTCCTCTTCAGAATCTGTGTTGAGGTGCTAATGAATACCACTTTAACCCTTTCTTCTGTAAATCATTCCTTTCTCCCCTGTTAATTTGGAAGAGCATCCACTAGCTCCCTCTTCTTCTCTGCTTAGCTCCAGAGGGGTGACATTTATTCTCCAAGCCTCCAATAAAAACACTGTCTGCGTTGTAAGCTGTGCAACAATTCAGCAGCTCCAGTAAATAAAAACAGTGGTAGCAGATGTACAGATGAAATGGGACCTGATTTCATCTCACCACCCCTTGGAAAAGCATCTCGTGCAGGCAGGTTATTGCCCATAAAAAGACTGAGTTCTGCAGATAAATCTGTTTGACTCAGAATTAGCAATAATCATCAAGCTGGTTAAGCACTAACAGGTAAACACAGTTGGTCTAGTGCCTGGTGCTGTCGTTTTTCCCACAGTGAGTGGTGGGATCAGGCCAGAGAATGGAAATGGGATGAAAACAGGCTTTTTTTTCACCCCAAATTGTGTGCTTACTCTTTTCCATTCCTCCTGTGCAGGTGCTTGAAAAGAAGGGCAAGCTCTCACATTTTGGATCTGCAGGGAGATGTTGTTTGATCTCTTTAAAGGGTAAAAAGTCCTTTTCAAAAAAAAGCATACTTGGGAATTTTTTTCTTGATGTTTTTTTAGTACCTTCCTGGACAGAAGCGCAGCTCCCTCTTTTCTCAGCTCTGTTTTGGTATTGGAATAAAGAAGCTTGAAATAAAACTTCAATTTGGAATGCAAACACCCTCTTCAATGCTTACTGCAGAGTCACAGATGCAGGTGTAAGATGGGAGGAGGCCACAGACATGGGTGTTGGGACAAACCACAGCCCTCCTCCTGTCACAGGCAGGAGAGGAGTGAGCAGATTCCACCCACATGCCACCACCACCACCAAGCTCACCAGTTCCTCTGTGGAACACATGACAAAAACACTTCAAAGACAACATGATGCCTCAAGAAGAGCTCACAGTCTATGGAGCCACAGGAAAACATGGGGAATAAAATGAACTTCCAAGATACTCACCAAACTGGAGCAGAACCAGGAGAGGCAGCTCCACCCCCAAGCCACACATGAATTGTTTTTCCTGCCTACCCTGACTAGAACCAAATATCAGGCAAATCTGGCTACTTGTTCTTCTAAAAACCATAACTCAAGCTGGTAAATAACAAAAGATCCCTATAAGGAGAATTCTGTTTTGTTGTTGCCACCCAAACCTCCAGCCCTGCTAGCCAGAGGATTGCCCAGCACACACCAAAACCACAGACTTGGAAAATTCACCTGTAGCCATTCAGACTGAGGCTAGCAAATTTGGGGGGGAAAAAAAAAATGCTTATAAATATTTGAGATATTATAGTCTTTTCATGTTCTGTTCTTTTTCCTTTTCCTTTTCACCCCCCAACCCTTCCCTCCCCCACCTCAGGGGACTCAGCAAAGCATCTGTGCCAAGCAACTTGGAGCAGAGACGTGGCCAAAATTCCCAGCGTGCTGGAGCCAGGAGAACATCTCCATTCCAAGCACACGTAGGCGGACTCAAGGTGTCATCTCAGGCTGTTGAATAAAGTCCTGGCACACAATAGCCCATCAAACCCTTTCAAATGAATTATTTTGGTTTTGCTCGCTGCCTGCTACTCACACCTGTGCTCCCTCTCAGCTCCAGATGATATACATCTCTGTTTTCCTGCTTAATATTCAGCACAGGAGAGACACACATAGAAAAATAAAAATAAAAAGGGGAAAGGAGGAGGAGAAAACATATATATATTCTTTTTTAACGTCACTTCAGAATTAAATCTCAAGGGTAAGGTCATGCTGACAGGAGCCTGGGAAGGCTGGGCAATTACCCGTGCTTAATAAATGGAACTGGTGGGTAGGAAATGGGGGCACTGGGAAGAAGCTGCATCTCACACGCTGCCTGTGGGACCACGGGTGTCTGCAGCACGAGCAGGCACAAAGATTCTTGGAGTCTAATGAGGAAAAGGGTCCTGGCTGGTGTCCCCTGCGATGAACGCAGCTCTCCCGAGGTGCAGCTGAAATATTTTGTAGCTTCTCTTGTCCTGCTGCAAGTGACTGTGCATAAAACACCATAAAAGCAGTCAGCTACCCCACAGGCATCTTGAGAAAACAAAGTGCCACAGTGGAGAGCAAAAGCAATAAAAATGGGAGAGGGGAGAGTTTCTGCCAACACAGGCTGCCTCATCACGAGTAAATCCTTTTTTCCTCCTTTCTCTTGCTGGCGTGCAGTGTCAGGAATCAAACTGAACTGTCCTTTTGGCAGCAGCTCCCGCTAGATGTGAGCAGTGAACTTGCCCTGCCCTTCAAGATAAAAGTTTAAAAACTGAAAAGGAAGCTGCTGCTAAGAGCACAAGCTGTTAGAGCAAACCAAACTGGAGCTGCTGTGTTTGTTTTTCCCTTTAGGATATTGCTACAGTATTTTGCAGGGATGGCTTCACACCCTGAGGCTCTTCAACATCGGAGGGAGGGATCTGATTTTTTTTTTTCTACTGACTTCTGCAGAGCCCTTTGCTGAATAAAATCTAGTTTAGTTGGCTCCCCAAAAAGGTTAGTGAACTATCTTCAGTATTGTCAGTGTTTCAAGGAAAGTAAGATCCTTTAAAAGCCGTATACAAAAACAAGGGGTATTTTGTTTCTGAATTAAATGTAATGTTTATTCCCTCTAACCAACACACTGAAAGCCCAAGACTGACAGGGCCAGTGTAGGTGACAGTGGCACACGTGAGAAATCTAGCCAGGGACTGAGGAAAAACCTGACTCAGTTAGGTGTTTGTTTTGATAAGCACTCAGATTTAAGTTAATCAGTCACAGCATATCCTAGGCCCTATGTATCATACCAAATTGATACTGCAAATCTCCTTTGTTTCTGGGACCATGAATGAATCCCCACCTCCCCCAGCATCTTCCACCTCTCTGTGTGCTCCCATTTCAAGCAAAGGACTGGGTGAAAGCCACTAAATTAACTAAATCTCTGCAGAGGGCAAAGGAAATGTGAGTGAGCCATACTCTACATTAAAAGCAGAGAATGTTTTGGGTGGTGCAAAGGCAGAAAGAGTTGGAAGGAATGGAGTTACCAGTGTTCATTTGGGAATGAACTGCACCTGAAGCTGTGCCCTCCAGCAAGGAGCTGTGTTGAAGTGGAAATTGCTAATTATAAAGCTGAACTTTGAGTTAATAGAGTAGAAGTCACCAGCATCCTTATTGCATTCAGAGGGTAAGCAGGTTGGCAGCACCCACTTGGTGATCGTTGACCTTTATGTTCTTGTCCACTAAGGAAGGGAGTCATTCATCAGGGAAGGGCAGGGAGCTTTTGGGAAGCTGCTTTCCATAGGTAAGTCCTGTCCTCCCCACAAAAGCTACCACTAGAGCTAGCAGTGCCCCCACCCCCCAAAAAAAGAGATTACAGTACAGTAACAAAACACAGGGTCAGAGATGAGAGGGTGCATAGCAAGGATTTTCTCACCAACAAAATGAAAGCTTTGATATTTCACTTCAGAGAGCAGGGGCCAAGGGAAGTACATCCTCTCTTTATCACTTCAGCAGGCAGAGGCATTATTAGGGTCACCAAGGTGTAAGGATGGGAAGCTGGAGGCCTGAAACTGTGCTTCTGTGTACTTAAAAATGTAGCCTTTTGAGGGAGTATCAGCAGGTAGAACCTGTGTTAGACTTTTTACATATATATATTTATATATATATAAAGCAGAGCTGAGAAACAATTATTTAACAAGAGATGCAAAATGAACCCAGAACAGGGAAGCCCCTTCCACCTTGAAGCTGCATTTCAAGTGTCCCCGAATCTGTTCCCTCCCTTGCATGACAATTTATATGGGAATCTGGAAATGATTGCTTTGGATTTGGTGGTGACAGAGTATCTGGTCCCATCCAGCTGAATTTGCCTCCTTACTTTCTTCTTTCTTGCTGTTTCTGGCAATCTGGTTGTTTCCATCCCTGTCCTGTGATGCCTGGATTTTTCACTTTCACAGTATTAACAGGAACACACACAACACTCAATAAAAAAAATCCAAATCCTGTCGAGAGGCCTTCATTAAAATTCTATTAATATCTGTTTGTCTCACACTGTGAATAAATTGTTAACACTTCCATGTTCTTCTAAACAAAGCCAAAAATAAAGCAGTATCTTTCTGAAAAATGCTTGACACGTACAAGAAGAGCCAAGTTCTTGCTGTAAGATGCTACATTTTCACTACAGGGTCTACTGCTGAATATGCTGGCAGCTGAAGATGTTCATCTAAACAGTAAGTGCTGTGATAATGGATGTGACATTTCACAATTTAGTTGGAGATCTGCCTACATGAGACACAGAGACTGAGAAAAGGAGGACAGATGGGAAAAACAAAGTAGTTCTTCAGGCCCCTGACTCTCTCCAGCCTCCGGGTATCTCCATAAGCCTTGGGGTGAGATCATGAAGGTCCAGAGAGGTTGAAAAAGTCTCCCAATTTTTGAAGTTTCTGTGTGTTTAAAAGCTTTCTCCTTTCCCAGCACCACTCCTGCCCCTGGGTTAGGGTAGAGAACCCAAGTGGAATTTTTTAGCATGTGCCTTTATTATTCTGTAGAAGGACAGGAAAACATTTGCAAATCAAATACCTAGTATTTTCTTCAAAAAAAACAATCTAAGCAGGAGATTGAATACTGGCCCAGTGACTCAGGGGTCAGGAGTCTTCTGTTTCACATCAGGTGTGAAGTTCTTCAAGAGCAGCTCACTGCAGTTTTAGCAGTTTGAGAAACAACACGTCTCTGCAAAAGTTTGTGCAAAAAAAGTCATTATTCCAGAGAAGTGTTGCTCTGCTAGGCAAAATCAGAATTATTTGGCCTTAGCTAGGGAACAGAGCTTATCTACAGAGCTCAGAAGCTCTGAGTAGGGCCAGCTGCTGTGCAAACCATACCTCACTCTGACTCCAAGGATCTGGTGCAGTGACCTGGAAGACTTGAGATCAGCACTGGAAACTACAGAGCTAAATCCAAGAACCTTTTTCCCACTATCAAGGGTTAGGACATGGCCTGCAAAAATATGTCACCTTCAGAAAGAGCAGCTCCTCAGAAGAGACTTAGTGAAAAGTAAAATTACTGAGTAGAATTAGCTTTGTTCTAGCTCAAACCAGGTCTACATGAATCCTTCAAGGATATTTACTCTTGACCTTCACAACAACCTCATGAATATGCTTAGTGAAGCTCCTACATGTTCCCTAACTGCCTGCCTGATTTACATTGACCTGAAACAACTTCAGAGATAGTATTTGTCAGGAGTTTGTGAAAAGACTGACACAACGGGATGAAAGCAAAAGATCTCACCATTCCTATGAATGTTAGAAGGTGTAAAACCTCAAAAGAAACCAACAGACCTGTATCATGAGTTCTGTTTATTTCTCAGTGCTCTGCCCTTCATTGACAAAGATGATCCTGTATCACATTTGGCATGAGCAGGACTCTAGAATTTAATAAACATAGTCTCTGTGAAGTAAATAGAGAGGACCTGAGGTTTTTCCACCTCTTTTCAGCCCACAAAATACTCCAGATCTCATCAGTGCTTTTAGAGATGGTTGATTTTCTCACTGTCAAACTAGACACTGCACCTACTTCCTCAGGTCCAGCAGGATTCACAGTAAACATTTCTAGCCCACCAACACACATTAATTTGGGCTTGGAGAAATTTTCTTCATCAATGAATATGCTGCTGCTTTTCCTCAGTGTTTCCAGATATAGAATCATAGAATGGTTCGGGTTGGAAGGGATCTTGAAAATAAGTGTCCATGCCTAGGGTGTTTCCTCCCTTGCAGGGAAGAAACCAGGGTGAAATCATGGCTTAAATCCACCAAAGTTACATCCACAACAAAGTGGAAGCAAAGCAAAATGCACAAGAAACAACAAATGAACTACACACCTGATGCATTTAGGATGACAGGGGCTAGAAATAACCCTGGGCTGAGATTTCTCCAATCCTGAAAACGGTCTGGCAAGCTGCAGAGCAGGAGGAGGGTGGGTGCCTTGTCAGGAATTTCGACAGTGTGATGCTGCTCCCCAGTGAAGTGGCCCAAACACCTCCCCACACAACCAAACCTGCCCCAGATCTGCTTTGAACTGTGTTTAACCCATGAACACAAAGTGTCTCTGCAACACGGGCCAGGCTCCTTGCAGACTGGCCCTCAGAGCTGCAGAAACAACAGGCGCCTAATAACAGAAACAGGGAAGAGTGTCACTGGGCAGAGAGAGATCAAAGCATTAGTGCTGTCACTGGGTGCATCTCTGAACCCTGGAACGAGTCAGACAATTCTCTCTGGCTCATTAAAGCTGAGCACAAAGAGAGAGATCCTGTGAGTCACTCTGAGCACCTTCTGTGGAGTCTGAGGGCACACGGCTCCGTGCAGAACCGAGCTGAGGAGCCAGCCATTAGAAGAAACCTACTCATTAAGGCTTCTTGCTCCTATAATGATTTAACCCTGGAGCCTTGCAAGATGAGCGTTTCAGCATGTTAGAGCCTCACACGTCTCCAGCAGGTCCAGCACATTCCCTCTCCTCGTTCTTGCAGACAGTAAAAGCAGAGCACAACCAATATTTTTCATACTCCCCAGTTTGTTTATTCTTAATGTTTGTAATTCCTCTTATAAAGCTTGGAAATAGCATTTCTTCCTCAACAGATTTTGACTTTTTCCACTTGGCCAATAATATTTCTGCTGTCGCACGGCAGGAGCCAAGACAGCTTTGTTTTGTTTGCTTCTTCATGTGCTGGCATTCCTGATCTGCCTTTCTTGCAGTTCTCAAATGAACTGAGAACCATCAGCACCTTTAGTGCAGGACACTGAGAAGATGTGACCTCAGCCTGCGTTGCCTCTTACCAAGGAATCATGAGGATTTTCTCCTTTCTCCTGTCTTCTTTCCATTAGCAGACAGGCTAGAGGTAATGGATTCATCTCACCTGACCTTGGTGCCCACACAAGCACCTTGTAGACAACAGAAAGAAAAAGGCACCTGTGATTCATGATCCACCTTCTCCTGTGAAGATAGGTACAGAATGGCTGTGCTGCTGAAAGGTGTCTCTCCTCAGTCGAGGCTGACTGCTCGGCTGTACGTGGCTATTTTGCACTCTCAGAGTTACATGAGGTGAAGTCCAGCCACAGCATCCCAATCCCACAACAAACACAGAGCACTGGAATTAAAACAAGGGCACCCTGTGAAGAAAGCCAGTGCTTTCAGCGTGGGCCTTCTGAAACATTAGCAAGGTGACAAACGTTGATGGCAGCTTGTAAGATTTGCACTTCCACTCTCTTTTCAACACTAGGGCTCAGCTGATGAAAGAGCAGAAGTGGTGGAATCTGTACAACCATCTTCTTGGGCCTTCACTGTCCTCCCTTCCACAGCCACTACAGCATTCCAGAATCAATAAAGAATTAAATCATCCTATTGAGACAGAGAGGTCGGAGTTTGCACTTCTCTATTCTCGTGTAAAATATCAGGCAGCAAGGAGCCAGGCTCTGGAGTGAACACCTCTGCAGGTCTCCAGAGATGGGTCTGAGCCAGCACCCAGGGTTCCCAGACCCGTGGCAGTGTCCTGACTTCCAGCAGCTCCTCGGGCTCACTCTGCAGTTGGCTGCTGCAAACTCCACCGAGGCCGGGGTACCGCAGCTGCACGGATTTCTTTGTGCCTTTTTTTTTTCCAGGTGGTGTTATTTCCATATCTGTTTAGTCCATTTCCCTGTTTATTCCCCTTGATTAGATTCTGTTGGGTGCAGGAGGGATCTCTCTGGGTTCAGACAGCTCGTGTCAGTGCAGAGCTTACATCTTCATTTTCAGCGCAGACAGCTTACACCTCTAAAATACCAATGACCAGCACACGTTGGGGGCCACTGGTGTTTTGTAGCAACTGGCTCCAGAGAAACAGATTCATTTCCAGTTTAGTGAATTGAAAGGACCAGGCCACGTGGATGCAATCCAAGGAGAGAGAAGGGGGTTGGTGACCTCATTTCGGTCCTTCGGCGGAACGGCACCGAGGCTGCTCCACAAACCCCCGCAAATGCAAACGAGGTGGGAACTGCTTTCACGTCTCATTTAGGCAACAGATGAGGCATGAAATGCATTTCACAGGCACGTGTACCCCAGCAGCGTGCTAAAGGCTTGTGACAATGAAGAACTTCTTTTTTTCCCCACCCAAGCAGCCCTCCTCGGAGCGCTGGGTTAGCTCTGGATGTATGCAGGAGGAGGAGGGATAGCATCAAGAAATAGCACGTTGGCTGCTTTTATTAGCTCTCAAGATATTTTGGATAGCAATCAGAGTTCCTAGGGTCCTCTGTCATTGCAAAGATTGGCTCTTTTTCTTTTCCCACAAGTCACCTCCAGACAGTACCAAACAATGAAAATAAATAAGTAAATATAAAGTCCTTGCTCCTAGCTATAAGCTTCCAAGCCAGAAAGCAGATTCAATTCTCCCAAAGCACAGGGATCTAAAGTGTCAGGCAAAACATGTCCTCAGTCATTTCTCCCAAAATACAGGTTGCAAGGATGTCCTTGCCAATCATCCAGAAGATGTAACATCAGAGGCCTTTTTGAATTTCTAAACCGTGTATAGATAAGGTGCAGGACACTTAACTCAGGTGGAAAGTAGATGAATGTAGCTACCAAAAAAAATGAAAGATGAGGAAAAAAGACAAAGTCTTCATAAAAAAAAAAGTTAAAAGTAACAAGGTATTCTAAATTAGAGAGACTCTGGGATGAACTACACAACCCATGGAGAGATATTCAACCTCTTGATACCAGGTGAGCGCAGAAGGAAATTTGCTGGCAGAGTCAGAGGGAAATCTGAAACATATTTCGGTGCCAGTGGCACAGTTGAAAAGTTCAGCAAAGGACACGGGCATGAGGAGAACTTCACATGCTAAGGGCAGCAAGAGGGAAGCAAAGCAAAGCAAAGCTCCTTTCGCATCACAAGGATAAAGCAGTTCAAAAAGCGTTCTGATTTTTTTTTTTTTAAACCCCCACCAAAAGTCCCTTCAGATGTCTTCAGCATTTATACCTTTCATCACAGGAAAAGTTTGAATGTACGTGTTCACAATTTGAAGTGCTTCTTTTTCCATCTTCTATCAACCAGGAAGCTACTAAAAAACCCTAAACCAAATACCATTTCCCTCAGTTAAGCACAATCCTGTTCGCTGAAATGTCAGTACTTTTATCTACATTAGACAATAATTTTAAATTAATTATACATTGTTCTTCACTGGGTCTTTCTTAGAAAGCACCGTGCTTTGGCAGTGCTCAAAGCCCTCTAAGAACTGAACCTTGCTCTCCCACTCCTTAGGCTTTAGTTTAGAGTTCCTTACAGAGTGTCCTTTTTTAATTTGGGTAGGGCACAAGGCAGGTACAGACACAAACTGACTACTGATGAATAATGTCATTACAATACTTGAAATAATAGCTGGAAGAACCAAATAATTGAGCCATTATTCAGGCAAAACCTCCACTAATTTAAGACTGAGAGGGAAATTTACCCGACTAAAACCTGCGTGATGAGGCCATAAATTGCTAAGAAATGAAAAGACTGGCTAGAGAAACAAGGAAAGGACTCAGAGGTGCAGAAATGACCTGGAGGAACGTTGCTGATGATTCATATAAGTCATTGCAAACATTTTTCTTCTTGTGCATCTCCCTCCATTTCAGAGCACATTTGAGGAGGGCTGGTCTTAAATAGAAACACTCTCTCCTTCCCTCTCTTCAATCTGCTGCCAGTTGAGCTTGCTCTCAAGGGTGACTGCTGTGACATGGGATGTCAGCAGCCCTCTGGCTTCCACCCACTTTGGATCTCTGAATGGATCCACACAAATATGGTCCTCATCAGCCCTTTGCAGTCATCCTTCTCCAGATCTTTTAAGTGCTTTGCCCACCTCAGCAGATGAGTGTCCCACAGACAGCAGGGACCCTGGCTTTACACTGGATGGTCAAACCACAGGTAGACATGTCAATCTTGGTATCTCTGCCTCTCCTCTTCCTGCAAATGAGCCTTCTGTCTATATAAATGGCAGCCATCCCACAGCCCCTCAGAGGCACTGCTGCCTCAGAGATAAAAGGTACAGCAAACGAGCTGTTTGGAGACAACCATTGTCTCAGCTCATCATTTGACTCTCAGCCTACTGCCCATTAAAATTTGTTCACAGGCTGGAAAGACCAGACACCCTTTAAGTCTTCCTGTGGAGTACTCAAGGTACTTCAAAATGTCATCTTTCCCAACATTTTTTTTTCCTTTTTGCCACTTTTTTCTACCAGCATTGCTTTTTTTGTTGCATCTTCTGCAAGTTCATCACCTGGGAAATGCAAATTGACTGGCCCACTGGCAGAAGCAATTCAGCCAAAAGTCACAGGGTCTATCTGAAGGGGCAGCAGCAACCCATGAGCACTGGGAAAGCAAATGTCAGCTTCTAAATTCAAGTAAACCCTAAAAAATGCACAAAAGAGAGA
>NW_008590106.1:0-821 GCF_000691845.1 Merops nubicus
TCCGGGCGCGAGCCGCTCGGGCAGGTGGCTGGCGAAGATGAAGCAGGTGAGGAAGGCACAGGCCGTGTGCTTGTAGTGCAGCAGGAGGGCAGGATCCGTGCAGCTCTCCACCCTGCACTGGTAGAACTGGAGCCCAGGCAGAGGGGCCGTGGGAGGGGAGAGGGGAGAGGGAGGGACACGTTTCTACAGGAGGCAGCGCCAGCCCCGTGCCCCCAGCGTCTCCCCCGGCAGCAGGACTCGGGGCTCTGTGCAAGAGCTGTCACCTCCTGGCCATGCCAATCCCAGCCCTGCACTCCTCATCCTTAGCAAAATTCCCACTCCCCTCCAGTTCAGGGACTGGGAAACTCACAGGAACTTCCCAGCATGGGCTCGGTGCTTTGAAGCAGGAGGAATCTGCCTATCAATAGGTGCAGGAAAAAATACCCCAATCTCTTTTCCTGCCAGAGTTTGTTTGCCTTTTACTCAATAAAAAAGACCTGCTGTATTTCCCCAAAGATTTGCAGATTAAGAAGCAGCAGCTGAGATTTCCAAGCTGGCAGGCAGCAAAAGGTGCTGAGAATGTGGGCTTGGGGAGTCGTACCCTGTAGAAGAGGGGGATGCTGTCGAAGAGGTAGGGGTACACAAAGGCCAGTGTGCGGGAAGCCTTGCTGAACCTGGGCTGCTCCACCTCCAGGAACCTAGAGGAGAGCAGAGAAGGTGTTTCAGGTGGCACTGCAGGGTAGGGGAATAGGCAGAGTAGCCCTGGGGGTGAGGAGCTGGCCAGGAGCCCCCCCAGCCTGGGCTGCATCCCCAGCAGGATGGGCAGCAGAGCAGGGAGGGGA
>NW_008590106.1:1117-2491 GCF_000691845.1 Merops nubicus
GGTGTGCAGTTGTCGTCTCTTTGCTCTTTCTGCTTGTCCTTGTTCTGTGAGCCATCTGTCCCTCCCCTGCTGCCCAGAGAGGTGGTCGCTGCCCCATCCCTGGCACCATCCCAGGGGAGGTTGGATGGAGCTCTGAGCTCCCTGCTCTAGCTGCAGATGTCCCTGTCCCTGCAGGGGGGTTGGACTGGGTGACCTTGAAAGGTCCCTTCCAACACAAAGCATTCTGTGATTCTGTGACTCATCAACCAGCCATCTAGGACTGGAAAATTTTCTGGGGAAGTTGATGCCATTTGGTGCAGCAGTTCAGCCACTGCCTTTCCTCAGGTGCCCCACTGCAAAGTCTCTGCCTTCATCATGTGGCTGCATCCTCCTCTGCACTGAGCCCTCCTCCTGTCACCTTCACAGGGTGCATCAAGAGGTCGATCATGCTCTGGGGCTGTGTTCAGCCACCCTGCACCAGCTCAGCCAGGGTCAGGAGCCCTTCCCTCCTCTGAACTGCTCTGAAACACCAGGAGTGCTGCTCTCCAATCTCACCTCGAGTGAGCTCAGCCCCAGGCAGCCACAGCCCCAGTTTGGGTAAGAGAAGAGGAAACAGCCTCAAGTTGCCCCAGGGGAGGTTGAGGTTGTCCCTGAGGAACAATTTGTTCCCCTGGAGGGTTGCCCAGGGCTGTGCCAGGCTGCCCAGGGCAGTGGTGGAGTCCCCACCCCTGGAGGGGTTTCCAAGCCGTGGAGATGTGGTGTGAGGGACACGGGGCAGTGGGGACCTGGCAGGGCTGGGGCAACAGTTGGACTCAATGATCCTAAAGGTCTCTCCAACCCACACAGTTCTGTGGTTCTCTGCTGCCCATAGCTGCTCCTCTACCATACTTCCCATCTCCCTTCCCTGACACCACCCAGCACCAAGCACAAACTCAAAGGTTCCCATCTCCAGCTGGGATGGTCCTGAGGGTGCTGGTGGGACCTGGCCCTCACCAGGCACCTCCTGTCCTGGCAGGCTCTGCCCTGGAGCACTCGGTGTGGGGGGACTCCACGTCCTCACAGTGACAGACAGATCCAAGGAGGTGTCCACCACGAACCCACAAAGGAGAGTCCAGCTGCAGAGCTGCTGTGGGGCTGCTGGGAATCAGCCAAGCAGATCAGAGACTTGAGTCATTCCAGAGCAATGTCTAAGGATGTTCCAGAGCAGAACACACACAGAGCTGCTCCTGCTTTAGAAGTGATGGCTATGAGGACACCGAGGTTCCTCCTCTGCAGGTGTGACTCACACACACACACAGAATTGTGGAATCAGAATCCCTGGGGTTGGAGGAGACCTTTCAGAGCATGGGTTCCAACCATCCCCCAGCACTGCCAGGTCCCCACTGCCCCGTGTGC
>NW_008590106.1:2871-4911 GCF_000691845.1 Merops nubicus
GCGTGAAACGTACCCCAGGACTTGAGGGGCAGCCTCCCCAGTGCCCAGTCCCTGTGAACACACCCCCACACCCACAGATTTCCCTTTAGGCAGGACCAGGCTCACATTTAAACCTAAACAGATGCTTAAATGTTGGGGGCACAGGAGCCCACCCTTTTTTGTAGGTTCTCTTAGGAAAACAGCAGCTGGACCTGGGTGTCATCCTGCCAGCCCCACACCCTCTGAAATGACCTTCTGAACCTTCAAAAATTCAAGTCACTCCTTTTGTCTGATGCTTTTGATCATCAAACTCCCCTAGTGCCACCACGCAACGTCTCCCAAATCCAGACTCCTCTTCTTGCCCTTCCTGCAATTAAAACTCCTATTGTGACAGCAAAGCCTGTAATTGAGGAGCTCTGTCATTAACGCTAATTAGAGATGATGCTGTTGGAACCAGGGGGAGCAGCAGCTTACCTGGAGTAGCAGGAGAGGCTGGTGCTGACGGCCGTGTTCAGCACGGCGACGGGCACGTAGCAGTGGTGGAAGGTGCTGTGGAGCCACTCGGGGGGGAAAATGTAGGCTGAGTATGCCAGGGCAGAGCCTGCCAGGACAGGAGGTGCCTGGTGAGGGCCAGGTCCCACCAGCACCCTCAGCACCATCCCCACTGGAGATGGGAACCTTTGAGTTGGTGCTTGGTGGCGTCAGGGAAGGGAGATGGGGAGTATGGTAGAGGAGCAGCTATGGGGAGCAGAGAACCACAGAGTTGTGTGGGTTGGAGAGACCTTTAGGATCATTGAGTCCAACTGTTGCCCCAGCACTGCCAGGTCCCCACTGCCCCGTGTCCCTCACACCACATCTCCACGGCTTGGAAACCCCTCCAGGGGTGGGGACTCCACCACTGCCCTGGGCCGCCTGGCACCGCCCTGGGCACCCCTCCAGGGGAACAAATTCTTCCTAATATTCAACCTAAACCTCCTTGGCACAACCTGAGGCCCTTTCTTCTTGTCCTGTCCCTTGTCCCTTGGGAGCAGAGCCTGACCCCCACCTGGCTCCAGCCTCCTCTCATGGAGCTGTGGAGACCCAGTAGGTGTCCCCTGAGCTTCTTCTCTCCCTCAGGCAGACGTGCCAGTTGCCAGCTCCTTCCTGGAGCTCAGACACCTTTCTGGAGGAGCTAGAGACACCGTGTGCCAGCTGCTGCTCCTCCTCACCCTGGGCTCACACCTCAGCAGCCTGTGTCTTTAATGTGAGGTTTTTTCTTTTCTCTATTTAGCCCAAAGAGCAGAGTGTGTCCCACAGCCAGGCCCCCACCCCAGGGCTGCCTGGGACAAAACCCAGCCCCAGATTATGAGTTGTGATGGTCTCAGAGACGCTCCAAGCACCAGGCTGTGGGGTGGAGAAGGAAAAGGGGTGGAAACTACCCACAAGCAGCCCCCACCTCTTCCCATCCTCGGGGTATGAGCTGTCTGAGCAGCCCAGGTCCAGCCCTGCACCCCCCAAACCCTCTGCCCAGCCTCACCCAGGCTGTACATGCTGAGAGCTGCGTAGTCAAAGAAGTAGCAGATGTGGCGGGCGCGGGTGGACATGGTGCTGAAGGTGTGGGCACAGCTGGAGGCCAGGGGGTAGATGCAGCAGGTCAGCAGGTAGGCGAGGAGGGGCCAGGAGTTGGGGTCCTCAGGGCCCCCCGGGCCCCGCAGCCGCCCCACCAAGGTCCACACGAAGTACCTGTGGGGTGGAGGAAGGTCAACATCACCCCCTCGGGTGCCCCCCCAGGTCCTCGCTGCCACCACAGAGACCCACCACCTCCTCCTCCTCCTCCCACGGATGATGAAGACCCAGAGGAGGGTACCTACCAGGCGGGCACAAAATGGGTCCAGATGTTGAGGGTCTCGTTGGTCATCTGGAAGACGCTGAGGAGGCAATCGGCTGCTGAGCTGCTGGGGGGGCGGTACCCAAAGAGGATCCCCTGTTCCTGGTACCCCTGCAAGGCAACAACGGGCACCCCTGGCAGCCAGAGCACAGGGAAGGACAAGCTGGAGAAGGAAGGAAGGTTGCCAAAAAGGA
>NW_008590107.1:0-5847 GCF_000691845.1 Merops nubicus
TGGGGGTTTAACCCCAGCACTTTAGCATTTTACAATTGGAAGTAAAAGATATTCCTGAGTACCTAACGCTCAGCAGATATTGTCAGTTCTGTACGAGTTTGGGGTGCTGACTTATATTGAAAATCCAGCCTTTAGCTTTTCTAGTATTTACCAAGAGTCAAGTTTTCATGTTTATTTTTTAAGATTATTCTTTTTATAGATAAAGTGAAGATATTTCTGTTAGATTATTTAAAATATGAATTATGTTGAACTGAGGTTATTTATAAACACTTCTGAGGTCTTTCATCTTCACATGAAAGAGCAAGGTTGGTACTGTATTTAGCAATTAATTTGCTGAATTCTGTATTTCCTATTTCATGATATACTGATGTTTCTTTACCATTTCATTTCCTTCATAGAATTGTCTGTTTAGTCATTACTACTAGAATTCTAGTGTTGCTACTGCATAATAAAAATACTGCATGACTTAACTGGTACTTATATGCTTGCAAAAACACTGAAAATTGAAGTGTGATGGTTCACTGACAATTGTGCCAGTGTGATGTCAACTTAAGACATGTAGCCATGACTGTGCAAGAAAGTCATATGCTTAAAAAAAAAAATACAATGAAATATATTAACTGGTAGAAAACATCACATGTAAACCCTATCCTAGCCAAACCCAGGATACCAGTAAAGAGAGTGCCTGTCCAAGCCATGAGAAGCCAATTTCTCCAGGAGGATGCTGTGGGAAACAGTGTCAAAGGCTTTATTGAAGTCCGGGTGAATGATATCCCCAGCCTTTCCCTCATCCACTAAGCAGGATACCTTGTCATAGAAGGAGATCAGGTTAATCAAGCAAGACCTGACTTTCATAAACCCATGCTGACTAGGCCTGATCTCCTGGTTATCCTGTATGTGCCTTGTGACAGCACTCAAGATGATCTGTTCCACAATCTTCCCTGGCACTGAGGTCAGGCTGACAGGTCTGTAGTTCCCTGGATCCTCTTCCTGGCAGTTATTGTAGATGCGTGTCACTTTTTGCTAGCCTCCAGTCAACTAGGACATCCCCATTTGTCCAGAACTGATCATAAATGATGGAAAGTGGCTTAGTGGCTCAGTACCCTTGGGTGGATCCCATCTGGCCCCATAGACTTGGGTGTGCATCTAAGCAGTGTAGCAGGTTGCTAGCCATTTCCCCTTGGACTATGGGGGCTTCAGCCTGTTCCTGGTCCCAGTCTTCCAGCTCAGCAGGCTGGGTCCTCTCAGAACTAATTGTCCTCCTATTCAAGAAGGCAGCATTCAGTACCTCAGCCTTTTCCTGGTCACTGTGCTTCCCCCCTGCATCCAATAGAGAATGGAGATTCTCCTTAGCCCTCCTTTTCTTGTTAATGTATTTATAGAAACATGTTTCATAGACTTACTGCAGCAGCCAGATTAAGTTCTAGTTGGGCTTTGGCCCTTCTAATATTCTCTCTGCATAACCTCACAACATCTTTGTAGTCCTCCTGAGTTGCATGCCCCTTCTTCCAAAGGTCAGAAACTAACTTTTTTCCTGATCTCCAGCTAAATATCTCTGTTCATCTAGCCTGATCTTCTTCCCCACTGGGTCATCATTCAGCACATAGGGATGGCTTCCTCCCGTCCCTTTAAGATTTAGTTCTTGAAGAATGTCCAGCCTTCTTGGACTCCTTTGCCCTTTGGGACTGCCTCCCAAGGGACTCTGTGTTGCATTAAGGGTTCAAGTGTGACATTTGCCTGCCAGAGACCCAAGGGCTTGCACTGAGCAGTTTTGTTCTTCCCCACTGGGTCATCATTCAGCACATAGGGATGGCTTCCTCCCGTCCCTTTAAGATTTAGTTCTTGAAGAATGTCCAGCCTTCTTGGACTCCTTTGCCCTTTGGGACTGCCTCCCAAGGGACTCTGTGTTGCATTAAGGGTTCAAGTGTGACATTTGCCTGCCAGAGACCCAAGGGCTTGCACTGAGCAGTTTTGCAAAGTCAAAAAGTAGGTTTAAGAGTTGTTTCAGAGCCCTGCTAAGGACTTGCACTGAGACAGTTTAAAAGTTAAAACAGATAGGTTTGATTTATTAAAGTGACAGATACAGTAGGTTTGGAATTGACATTGATAAATGCACTAAATGCAAAAGGATAGTCAAGCTTGAGATAGTAATTCCTGGATAACACCCAACGGATTTGGAGGTGCAAGCCCTTGTAATAGCACTAATATATAATAGTAATGCCAGGAAAAGGTATCCTGGATATTGAAGGTGCAATTCTTACCAAGAAAGCATCCCTCTCTTGGGTGGAGGAAGAGGAGTACAGCCCATTGATCATCTCTGCTAGACCTTCAGCCTTCTCCCAGAGAGGTATTCCCCTTGTGATTTTTATATCCTTATCCCATCTGTCCCTGTCTTCTAGGCAACATTTAGCATGATTTTGGGGGAGAGTTTAGTAACATAGTTACATGTTTAGCATGTACTCCGTTGGGCTCATTACCATACTTAGGGGTGTACACTTTAATACTAATTCTGCCATTAATTAAGCAAAGGTCTTCATTTGGACACTATGGCATTCAAGATTTATGCAAGAGCTGTTTGCTTTTGTTGGTTTAGCCGAAACAGGACTGTCTTGCCTTCACAAGACTCCTTCCTCCAGCCATTTGGCATGTCAGCTCAGCAGATCTCCATCCCCAGAGATAGCACAAGAATCTCATAGGATCAGATGTTTGTGACTTTCTCTCGAAGTGCGCTAAATTAGTCTGTATTCCTGTCTCACAGCAAGCTAGGCCATTATCCCACACCCTGTCAACCAGGCCAAAGTCTACCATCCGGAAGTCCAAGGTAGAAGTTCTGCTACCCATCCTTCTCAAAGAATAAAAAATTCTGTCATTTTATGATTGCTATGCCCAGGATGGCCTCCAAGCATCACATCACCCACAAGTCCTTCTCTGTTTACAAACAACAGGTCTAGCAGGGAGCCTTCCCTAGTTGGCTCACTCACCAGTTGTGTCGGACAGTTATCTTCCACACATTCCAGGAACCTCTTGGACTGTTTCCTCTCTTCTGTACTGTATTTCCAGCAGACATCTGGTAAGTTGAAGTCACCCATGAGAACCAGGGCTAGCAATCATGAGACTTTTCCCAGCTGCTTATAGAATATATTGTCCGCTTCTTGATCCTGGCTGGGTGGTCTATAACAGACTCCTGCCATGGTATCTGCCTTGTTGGTCTTCCCTGTGACTCTTACCTGTAAACACTCAACCCTGTTGTCACTATCATCAAGCTCTAGACAGTCAAAACACTCCCTAACATATATGGCTACTCTGCCACCTCTCCTTCATTGCCTATTCATTCTGAAGAGCTTATAGCCATCCATTGCAGCACTCAGTTATGAGCCATCCCACCATGTTTCCACAATTGCAACTGTATCGTAGTTTTTCCAGCTCACAATGGCTTCCCGCTCCCGTTTGTTGCCCATGCTGCATGCATTGGTGTAGATGCACTTCAGCTGGGCTATTGAACCTGTCACCTTTTTGGGGGGAGAAGCCCCAATTCCTATGTGACTCTTCTCAGGTGCTTCTGCGGTTTCTAACATGTCAATAACCCTTGTGCCTTTGCTGCTGTGTCGATCTCCATCCCCTACCTCCACTTAGACAGCAGTCCAAAGGACCTCACTAGCATACCACCCTTTAAACACTGGCATGCTGCCCCAGGCTTATCTCTACCGAGCCTGGTTTTATCCCTTTCCCCCTTCAAATCTAGTTTAAAACTCCTTCAATAAGCCCTGCTGACTCCTATGCAAAGATCCTTTTCCCCTTTTGTGACAGGTGTACCCCATCTGTCACCAGCAGGCTCAGTGTCATGTAGACCAACTCATTACCAAAAACTCGAATTTTGCTGGTGACACCAGACTCAGAGGCAGGTATTGATCTGCTGGGTCTTCCTGTTTCTTCCCTCATCATTCACTGCAACTGGAAGGATAGAAGAGAACACTACTTGTGCTTCCGATTCCTTAACTAGCCATCTCAAGGCCCTCAAGTCTCTCTTGATTGCCCTTGGACTTCTTATTGCAACTTCATCGCTGCCTATCTGAAAAATCAATAAAAGACAATAATCCAAGGGCCATACCAGGGTAAGAAGCTTTCTCTTCACATCTTTAACCCTGGCCCTAGGGAGGCAACAGACTTCCCTAAGAAGTGGGTCTGGTCTCTGTAAAAGGCTTTCCATACCCCTCAGGAGAGTGTTTCCCAAAACAATGACCAGGCCCAACAAAAATTATACAGCCATTAGAAAGAGAAACCAATACACAGAGTGTACACAAAAACATTATGATATGAATGACCACCAGGGGTATAAACAAGTCAATCAGCTGATACATAAGTGGCACCACCCCCAACAATCCCACAAAAGATGTGGCACAGCCCACAACAGGTGGTAAGAACAGTGAACCAAGGTTTCCCATAGTTGGCATGGGAAACAGCCAAACCAACCAGTTAAATACATAATAAAAAGGTGCCCACATGGCGACTCTCACCCGATCAGCCTGTGTCCACAAAGGTCTAAACAGACTGGGGCCTAGCTTCAAGGAGAGTCAGGAGGTCTTCCCTAAACCAGGAAGCTCTGCAGAGCTGCACTCCACAGGCAGACACCCCTCCCTTCCTGCCAGTGGTCCCGGCTTTTATCCCCAAGTGGGACACCTGACCTTTGTCAACTCAGTGTGGGACACCTGGGGCTCATGTACCTTATGGCTCTCCCTGCAGGGCCAGCCGCACCCTGGAGGGAAGCTATAAGGCAAACTCACCACCTCTTTATGAAGGGCTGTGGGAATCACCCATATGTCAACCTTAATTTGGGGCTCAGGGTTCAAACCCCAGCATTTCAGGTTTGATTCCAGTAATCTATCTCTCTCAGATTCCCTGACACTCCTAAACCTACTCACCTCTTCCTGGAGCTTTGCCACTAAGCTGAGGAGTTCCTTTACCTGGGTGCACCTCCCACAGGTGTACTCACTACTGCCATCTGGTATTGGCATAAGAGTAGGGCACATCCTGCAGCCTGACACCTGGGCGGCAGCATGTTCCCACCGTAGCTCTGTCTGGGAAGCTATGTCAGTTGTGACAGGTGCAGAATTTATAGAGGATATGACGTTCTGCTGAGTGGATAATATTGCTCCCTGGTCGAGCTAGCAAAGCTTCAGTACCCTTCTGAACAAACTTCTGCCCTACTCATAACATTCCTGATTGCTAGCACTCCCTAGAGGCTTCTTTTATATGTGGGGGAGGGGCTCGGCCACCACTGCTCCTATCCCTACCTAGCTCCTGTCAGCCCCTGTCCTGTCAGCTGCAGGCTCCTGGTGAGTCTTTGCTCTTCCTGAGGTTTCCTCAGTTCAGGAAACCACCTTGTACACTGTACTAGAGTGCTCCGCTGCAGATCGTGCTGGCACCAGAGCTGCTTGCCTTGATGACTCCAAAGGCTACCTGATCAAGGGGAGGATGTTGATAAAGCGTTCTTACTTCAACTACAGGAAGCATCACGCTGGAAGGCTCTGATCATACTGATGGACTTCAGTCACCCTGACATCTGCTGGAAAATCTGTAAACAGTCCATGAGACTCTTGGAGTGCATTGAGGATAATTTCTTAATCCATTCAATAAACAACCCACCCAGACAAGTATCATTACTAGACCTGTTGCTCACTGTCCTGGTTTGGGGTAGAACAGAGCTGTTTCTGTTCAGTGATTTTACTTTTCAGATAAAGCTCTTCTAATTAACTGCCTTGTCTAAAGTTAGCAGCATATTTTCGCAAACTGCTGGCTTCCTTTTCTTTTCTAATCAATAAGTCTCCCGTCCTTATTCCCTTTCTCTTT
>NW_008590107.1:5878-8018 GCF_000691845.1 Merops nubicus
GTTAACAGAGAGCATCTATTATGGTTCTAGGGGTGGCCCTGTCCCCAAACCATGACACAGTCCATCCATCAAACCCATATCTCTCCAATTTAGTGGCAAGGATGTTGTAGGGGACAGGATCAAAGGGGGAGACCTTACGTAGGTCTAGGTACATGACATCCATAGTTCTGCCCTTGTCCTCTGATGTAGTCACTCCATCATAGATGGCTGATAGATTAGCTAGGCATGATTTTCTCTTGCTCAAGCCATGTTGGCTGTCTCTAATCACCTCCCTGTTTTCCATGTGTTTCAATACGTCTTCAATATGTCAAGATTTGCTCCATGATCTTACTAGACACAGAGGGGAGGCTGACTGGTCATTAGTTCCCAGAGTCCTCCTTTTTACCCTTTTTAAATGTGTCTGTGACGTTTCTGCTTTTCCAGTCACTGGGGACTTCACCTGACTGCCAGGACTTTTCAAATATGATGGAGAGTACATTGGCAACTACATCAGCCAACTCACTCAAGGACCCTGGAACGCATCTCATCAGGTACCATGGACTTGTGTATGTTCAAGTTCCTTACATTGGCTCAAACCTGATCTTCTCCTATAATCACAGAATCACTATGGTTGGAAAAGACCTCTAGGATCACCAAGTCCAACCTTCATCACAACATTTCCCTAACCACTAGACCATAGCCTCATGTGCTGTGGCGTATGAATTGCACGGTCCCCATAGCTGCTTGCAACTGAAAACATTTAATGATACAATTCACACACGCTTATAGCCTGCGAACTGGCTGACAGGTCATTCTGACTGTGCAGCTGTTAATTTTCCCATGAGATTGTTGCAATTAAGCCTTGCTATTTTTGCTTTCAGTTTCTAGCTTATCTACTTAACAACTCTACTTGTTTTTGCTAAAGTTCCTTAGGCGCTCTGAACATTCTTATCGGTGGCTTCCCACAGTACTAAAGCCTTCAGGTTTTGTGTGCTGCTCCACATACTAGCTGCCTCGGTCTGTGCCTCATCTCCAATCCCCACAATGTGCCACATCCACTTGTTTTTTGAACACCCCCAGGGATGATAACTCCACCACCTCCCTGGGCAGCCCATTTCAGTGCCTAACCACTCTCTCAGTGAAGAAATTCTTCCTAATACTCAATCAAAACCTCCTCTGGTGCAACTTGAGGCCATTTACTCTTGTCCTATCATCAGTCATTTGGGAGAAGAGACCAACACCAGCATCACTACAACCTCCTTTTAGGTAGTTGTAGAGAACAATACGGTCACCTCTCAGTCTTCTCTTCTCTAGGCTAAACAACCCCAGCTCCCTCAGCCCATCTTCATAAGGCATGTTTTCCAGCCCTCTCACCAGCCTCATTGCCCTTCTCTGGACCTGCTCCAGCACCTCCATGTCCTCCTGTGGTGCCCAGAACTGAACACGGTACTCAGGGTGCTGTCTCATGAGAGCTGAGTACAGGGGCATGATCACCTCCCTACTCCTGCTGGTCACATTGTTACTGATCCAGGCCAGGATGCCATTGGCCTTCTTGGCAACCTGAGCACACTGCTGGCTCATGTTCAGTCGCCTATCCACCAACACCACCAAGTCCTTTTCTGCCAGGCAGCTTTCCAGCCACTCCTCCCTGAGCCTGTAGCATTGCCTGGGGTTGTTGTGATCAAAGTGCAGACCCCGGCACTTGGCCTTGTTAAAGCTCATACAATTGACCTCAGCCCATTGCTCCAGCCTATCCAAATCCCTCTGCCGGGCCTTCCTACCCTCAAGCAGATCGACACTCTCACTTAATGTCATGTCATCTGCAAATTTACTGAGGGTGCATTTGATCCCCTGTGGGTAACAGCCCATTTTCTCTTTCCCCCACAGTGCAGACCCCGGCACTTGGCCTTGTTAAAGCTCATACAATTGACCTCAGCCCATTGCTCCAGCCTATCCAAATCCCTCTGCCGGGCCTTCCTACCCTCAAGCAGATCGACACTCTCACTTAATGTCATGTCATCTGCAAATTTACTGAGGGTGCATTTGATCCCCTGTGGGTAACAGCCCATTTTCTCTTTCCCCCACATAAGACTAAACAAAATGCCTTCCAAGCCAGCAGAGCAAGCGCAGTGCCTTTTTGCTGATTTAGCCAAGGATGAAC
>NW_008590107.1:8068-13726 GCF_000691845.1 Merops nubicus
GGAGGAGGGGGCGACCCGCAGCCGTCCCCAGTGGGGGATTGCCGTTCGCCGGAGCCTGCCTGCTCCCGGGGGGCCACTGCCTGCCAGAACTGGAGATGGGACCAGAACTTGCTGTGCCTGCCTGTCTGCCAGCCTGCCTGTCTACTACTGGGGGCGTCGCCCCGGCCACTAGGACGCCAGCACCCCCCACAGACCACCTGCCGAGCCGCCAACCGCATTTCCACTACAGAAGGACAGTAACACACATCCACACATACACGTATTCTTTAACGTTTCTGCCAGGCTGAACTCCTATCCTTTCTCTTAATTGATTCTACACCTCTCCCTCGGGGGGGGTGCACTTACCAGACCATAGTACCCTTGACTTTCCTGATATATCTAGACTGCCTTTGCTGAACCTCGACCCCTCAATTTGTGTAGATTTCAATAAACCAAATAATTTGTACATTAATCATTAGTCTCGGTAACAATTTTTGAGTGTGGTGAGGGAGTATTCCAATCTACCCTCTAAGATACAGTCCCGCAGTGGCCGTTCCTCTGTGAGAGGCGAGCGCCGTGTGTGCGCCCTCAGTCTTATTCAGAAATGTCTCCGTTTGGAGGGAGGGGGAAGTCACGGAAGCATCCTGACAGCCAGTAGCCCACTAATATCGGCCCGGGACATCCCCTCATCCAGGTCATTGATAAAGATCTTAAACATGACCAGTCCCAAAACTGAGCCCTGAGGGACACTATTTGTGACTGGTTGCCAACCGGATTTAACTGTTCACCACAACTCTCTGGGCTCAGCCATCCAGCCAGTTTTTAACTGAGCGAGGAGTCCACCTGTCTAGGCCATGAACTTCTTCAACATCTCCAGCAGAATGATGTGGGAAAGGGTGTCAAATGCCTTGCTGAAATCCAGGTAGACAACATCCACTGCGTTTCCCTCATCCACTAGACAGGTCACCTGATCATAGAAGGAGATCAGGTTGGTCAAACAGGACTGGCCCTTCATGAACCCATGTGGGCTGGACCCGATTCCCCTGTTGTCCTGCACTTGCCGTGTGATCACCCCCAAGATGAACCATTCCATAATCTTCCCCAGTACCGCGGTCAGGCTGACAGGCCTGTACTTCCCCGGCTCCTCCTTCCTGCCCTTCTGGTAGATGAGCATCGCCTTGGCAAGTCTCCAGTCATCCAGGACCTCCCCCGTTAACCAGGACTTCTTGTAAATGATGGAGAGAGGCTTGGCAAGTTCTTCCAACAGCTCCCTCAGTGCTCTCAGGTGGATCTCATCTGGCCCCATATACTTATGGGTGTCCAATTGGCTTAGAAGTTCATTCACTACTATTTCCTGGATTATGAGGGGATCATTCTGATCTCCGTCCCTTTCTTCCAGCTCAGGGGACTGAATGCCATGGGGATAAATGGACCGACTATTAAAGACTGAGGCACAGAAGGCCTTAAGTACCTCAGCCTTTTCCTCATCCTTGGTAACAGTGTTCCCTCTTGCATCCAATAAAGGATGGAAACACTCCCTGGTGTTTTTTTTGTAGTTGTTAATATATTTGTGAAAACACTTTTTTTTATCTCTTAGAGCACTGGCCAGGCTGAGTTATAGCTGAGCTTTTGCCCCACTAATGTTCTTTCTACATGACCTAACTTAATCGCTCTACTCTTCCTGAGTAGCCTGCCCCGTCTTCCAAAGGTGGTAGACTCTCCTCTTCCTCCTAAGTCCCTGCAAAAGTTCCCTGTTCAGCCATGATGGTCGTTTATCCCACCAGTTTATCTTATGACACATGGGGACAGCCTGCTCTTGTGCCTTTAAGAGTGTCCTCTTGAAAAAAAGTCCAGCCTTCCTGGACACCCTTGCCCTTTAGGACTCTATCCCAAGGGACTTCCTCAACCAGTGTTCTAAATGGGTTGAAGGCCGCCCTTTGGAAGTTCATGGTAACAGTTTTGCTGCCCCCCCCCCTTACTTGGTCGAGAATCAAGAACTCTATCATTTCCTGGTTGCTGAGCCCAAGATGGCTTCTGACCACCACATCACCCACCAGTCCTTCTCTGTTTGTAAACAACAATTCCAGCAAGACACCTCCCCTGGTGGACTCCCTCACCAGTTGAGTCAGGAAGTTAACTTCCACACACTCCAGGAACCTCCTGGACTGTTTCCTCTCTGCTGTGTTATATTTCCAGTAGATGTCTGGTAAGTTGAGGTCTCCCACAAGAACAAGGGCTTGTGATTTTGCAGCGTCTGCCTGTTGTCTACAGAGCAATTCATCAACCTCTTCATCCTGGTTGGGTGGTCTATAATGGACTCCCAACAGGATATCCGCCTCATTGGCCTGCCTTAACTTTACCCATAAACACTCAATCGGTCCATCACACTTGTTGAGCTCCATGCAGTCAAAACACTCCCTAATATAGAGAGCCACCCAAGCACCCTTTCTGTCTTGCCTATTCCTTCTGTAGAGCTTATAGCCATCCGTTATACCACTATACTCATGAGAGTCATCCCACCACGTTTCCGTGATGGCAGCTATGTCATAGCTGAGAGGGACTTCACTCCCCTAGTCCCTGCCCTGAGGTTCAGGGACTTGAGAGATGTGGGAACAGTGATTGCTAATGAAAACAGAGGCAAAAAAATAGTTGAGTACTTCAGCCTTCTCCATGTTGGCTCTCACCAGATCACCTGTCTTATTTACCAGGTGGGTACATTTTCTTTAATCTTCTTTTTCTAGCCAACATACCTGTAGAAGCCCTTATTATTATTATTTGCATCCCTTGCGAAATTCAGCTCTAACTGTTCCTTAGCTTTCCTGATTCGTGTTGGTGAGTGTTGCAGTTTGGGGTCAGGGCCACCCCAAGAACTGTAACAGACACTCTCTGTTAACTCCTCTTCTCACCCGACGAAATGGGAAAGAGAAAGGGAATAAGGGAGAGAGAATTATCAATTAGAAAAGAAAAGGAAAACAGCTTTAATACTACCACTAATAATAATAGTAATGATGATAATAAAATGGAATATGTACAAATATATACAAAATTGGTATCAAACTCAACTCTCCCCCCGATTGCAATACGTCACTGTAACCCCCGATGCTGAGGAGCAGGCCCCGGGGAAAAGTTCCAGGTGTGACTCAGCCGCAGACGGCAACTAGGTACAGGAGATGGATTCTGGAACTCAGTTCAGGAAGACATGGCTCAGGATCAAAGGCAGAATGGATGAAGTCCTCCTCAGATGCTGGCCATGGCAGAAGCAGCCAAAGGCAGCAAGAAGGTGGAAGGGTGATGGAAGGGCTTGCCCTCCTGATCCTTCAGCTTTTACTGAATATGAAGGATATGGGATGGAATACCCCATTGGTGAATCTTAGGGTCACTTATCTTGTCTGCTCTGCCCTGCAGGTGCAGCTTTACTTTCTGCCCCCCCTCCATGTGATACACAAGCTTAGCCAGTGACCTTGATCTGCATACCAATCCCTGGTAGTAACTCTAAACATGAAGTGTTATCACTGCTAAAAGCAGGCAGTTTGCAAAAATATGCTGCTAGCTTCAGACAAGGCAGTTGATTAGAAGAGCTTTAGCTGACAAGTTAAAATCATTGGACAGAACCAACTCTGTTCTACCCCAAACCAGGACAGACTGTTAGATGGATTAGGAACTGTCTGGATGATCGCATCCAAAGAAGATACTGTTGTGGTTTGAGGCTTGGGGGTGGGACAGGCGACAACTAGGACCCTGAGGGTCCCATGGGGGCAGCGGTTATTCCCTCCCTTTTCCTCTCCACACTCGATAAAGAGGCAGGAAGTGGGTGCTCCGGTGGGGGAGATACAGTCAACGTTTCAATGTTCAAATATAAACCAGTAACGAGTGGTGTCCCTCAAGGGTCTGTATTGGTACCAATACTGCTTAATATCTTCATCAATGAGATAGAAAGTGGGATTGAGTGCACCCTCAGCAAGTTTGCAGATGACACCAAGCTGAGTGGTGCCTTAGAGGGAAGGGCTGCTATTCAGAGTGACCTGGACAAGCTTGAGAAGTAGACCCATGTGAACCTCATGAGGTTCAACAAGGCCAAGTGCAAGGTCCTGCACCTGGGTTGGAGCAATCCCCAATATCAATACAGACTGGGGGATGAATGAATTGAGAGAAGCCCTGCCAAGAAGGACTTGGGGATACTGGTGGATGAAAAATTGGACATGAGCTGACAATGTGCACTTTTAGCCCAGAAAGCCAATTGTATCCTGGGCTGCATAAAAGGAAGCATGGCCAACAGTTTTTGGGAGGTGATTCTCCCCCCTCTGCTCCACTCTCTTAAGACCCCACCTGGAGTACTGAATCCAGCTCTGTGTTCCCCAGTAGAAGGAAGACATGAACCTGTTGGAGCAGGTCCCAAGGAGAGCCACAAGAACGATCAGAGGGCTGGAACACCTATGAAGAAAGGCTAAGAAAGTTGGAGTTGTTTAGCCTGGAGAAAAGAAGACTCTAGGGAGACCTTATTGCAGCATTTCAATATATGAAGGGAGTTTATAAGAAAGATGGAGGGGCCTGGGCCAGGCCCAAACCAGGGCCTGTAGTGACAGGACAAGGGGCAATAGTTTTAAACTGAAAGAGGGTACGTTTAGCTTGGTTTGCCCAGAGTTGTGGATGCCCCATCATTGGAAGTGTTCAAGGTCAGGTTGGCTGGGGGTTTTGGCCGCCTCATCTAGTGAATGGCTGGGGCTTTGGGCAGCCTCATCTAGTGAAATATGTCCTTGCCCATGACAGGGATTTCCTTTCCAACCCAAACCATTCTGTGATTCTATGTGTATAGATGCAAACATATATCTATATAGTGTATCTGCTATTTAAAACTCAGTATTTAGTTTTCTGCATTAGCACATAATCTGTCTAAACGGATTCCCCTTATCTGAAAAGTAATAAAAGCTTTATCTTAAAAATATTTTTGTTTTTCAGTTCAGAATGGTGAGAATTTAAATGAGCTGTAGAACATCACGTATATGCAGTGCTAAGATGAAAAGTGTGAGAATCAAAAATGTGTCATTAAATATATATCAGTAAGCATTTCAACAGCAAAATAGAATTTGATAATTCAAGTAATATAAGTAAGGAAATTAATTTTAGAAAAGGGAAATCTGATTAAATTGGTAATGTAATGGGGGAAAGTACTTTGGTACTGTGTTTTTGAATAATTTTTTTTTTTTGCTTAAGTGATGGCACTGTCTGGTTTAAATACAGACTTTTGGACTGGGGTTAGAGACACATCAAATTAACTGAGCTAAAGTTAACAATTTTTTAGGTAATTGCAAAGCTGGCTAATTCTACCTCTGTTGGTAATACAACTATTGCAGTTTACTGAATATTTAAATGACAAAATAGAGATAACATTGATTTATGTCTTTATTTTGCACAAAGCTGTCCTTAACATATTAATGTTTTTTAATAATGAAGTGTTTGAATCTGGAGTAATAGCTATATCAGGTACCAGAACTATACTAGGGATATGAACTGATCTGACTTCATTTGTGCAATTTGACCATGGCAGAAAACATCACCTTGTAGTCTAAACAGGTGCGTTTGGTTAACCCTGGCTGAGCACCAGACGCCTACCAAGCCACTCTATCACCCTCCCCCTTTCATCTCATTCCTCCACCGAGCAAAAGGGGAAAGGAAACTAAG
>NW_008590107.1:13800-16260 GCF_000691845.1 Merops nubicus
GAGAACCAAAGATTGATTCTCTACTTCCCATCGACAGGCGATATCTGGCTCCTTCCTGGGAAGCAGGGCTCCAAACTGCATAGTGGTTGCTCTGGAGGACCAAGGAGTAGCCCCTCACCTTCTCCTCCTTTGTACTAGCTTTATAGTTGAGCTGACATCATATGGTATGGTATGGTATGGTATGGTATGGTATGGTATGGTATGGTATGGAATATCCCTTTGACCACGTTGGGTCAGCTGTTCTGGTTATGTTCCCCCCAAGCTCTTGCCCCCCGATCCCACTGGGAGGGGGGAGGGGAAATGTTAGAAAGAGCCTTGGTGCTGTGCGAACACTGCTCAGTGGTAGTCACAACGTGGGTGTTATCAACACCCTTCTAACTCGCAACACAAAAGCACTGCACCATGCAGGCTGCAATTGGAAAATCAGACCCGATACAACAGGCCATTCCAACTACCTGCTCATTTGCCTCTGACAGAAAACTGAAGAAAATTTTATAGCAGCAAATTATTTAGTTGAAAACAGCTTGAAGTCTTTTCACTGAACAATCTCAGTACTTATGGAAGTGTTGATAAATATCAAAGGGGTTATAATGCTCTCACCCCTAAGACTTTAAAGAAATAAGATTCTGTGGCCTTAGATGAGGTAGGTTAGTGTTTCCCTTGTCCTTTTTTACTGATATATTTTAATTTTGGGGGTGTTTCCTCCATTCTCCCCAATAGAGATAAAGTGCTTTGCTTTTTAAAGGCAACAGAAAAATGCTGCTTCCATGCCACCAGAAGAGGAATAAAATTGTTTAAAATAGAATTATTTTTTTTTTAGGTTTGGATAACTGGGAGAGGAGCTACCAACCAGCAATTCCCACTGTCAACCCCAGATGACCATATTTTTAGAGCTTCTGTATCTCTAGCGTTTTGATTCCATCAAATGGAAAAAATGAAATGGTGTGTTCTTTCCCAACAGAAGCAATCTCTGCTCTGCATCAGGATTTTTTTACTCACTACTATGAACGGAAGAAATCTGAAATACTTTTAGCAGACGGGCTAAGTTGTTTCTAAGGACAGTAATTGATCTATCTTTTCCTTCAGGTTATAGACAAAGAAGATCAGGGTCAAAGAATTTAAATTGTTTTCAACTACAACTTAACTTTAAAAATGGGAAAAACATTGGTTTCATTCTTTTCAATTTTTTTTTCCTTAGAAAAAGATTGGTTCTCTTTAATAATTAAAAAAGGTTAATGTTTCATAAATATATTGCTAGTATCAATTTTTTTCTAACTGGGAAAATGCAATTCAACTGGAGTGTAGTTTAACATGTTTATTTGTATTGGGTCTGGCTGAGCTGATTTTCCTATTGCAGCCCTCCTAGTGCAGTGCTTTTGTGTTGGGAGTTAGAAGGGTGTTGATAACACCCATGTTGTGACTACCACTGAGCAGTGCTCGCACAGCACCAAGGCTCTTTCTAGCATTCCCCCCCACAATAGGATGGGGGGTGCAGGAGCCTGGGGGGAACATAATCACAACAGCTGACCGAAGTGACCAAAGGGATATTCCATACCATATGGCGTCAGCTCAACTATAAAGCTAGTACAAAGGAGGAGGAGGGGGGCAGCTACTCCTTGGTCCCCCAAAGCAACCGCTACGGGGTTTGGAGCCCTGCTTCTCAGGAAGGGGCCAGACATTGCCTGCTGATGGGAAGTAGAGAATAAGTCTTTTTTTCTTTTTCTCTTTGCTTCCACGCATGGCATTGCTGGGCTTTTGCTCTCTAATTAAACTGCCCTTGTTTTTACCTACAAGGCTTTTGTCTCTATCTTTTTTTCCTTTCCCCTTTTGCTCTCTGCAGTGCTATCTGTGTGCAAAACAAGCCTTGGAGGGTTGACTCTGGACAACAACCTAACATCCACACAGATGCTAGTCTACTCCCATTCCCCACAGGATGGGGAGAAAATCAAAAGAAAGCGAGAAGACTTGTGGATCACTATAATGACAGTTTAATAAGGAAAACAGAAGTTGTCCATGCAAACAAAGCAAAATAAGGAATGAATTCACTATTTTCCATCGTCAGGCAGATGTACAGCTGTCGCGAACCGGTACCAAAGGTCACCGGCTGTCAGGACCGCGACAGCTTGCCCCTCAAGACAGAGCGAGCTTCAGATGAGACCAAGATGTTTACGTGGTGCTCGCCTTCCAACGGTAGATCGAAAATAACCCTTTACCGCACTCAAGGATTTTTACCAAGACCAAGATTCGATATGCAAGCTGTGTGGTTTATTAAGGGTTAACACTGTCTGGAAATTGAAAGTTCAAAGGTTCAAAATTACCAGTCTTTAAGATGGCGCCGACCGGAAGTCCGAGAATGCTGGGATCTATAGTTTTAGGCAACCAAAATGGCCACCCAGAAGTTCCAGGACCTTCTGGGCAACTGCAGCCTTCTGGGTGATATAGGGGAATAATAATAATAAA
>NW_008590108.1:0-8290 GCF_000691845.1 Merops nubicus
TTTTCATCCCTTGGTTCGTGACACACGTTATCTGGAGAATAGACTCAAGTTACACAAAAGTAATCTCTGAAGAACTGGAATTTCTGCTTTATGTTTGGTCCATGCAATTTAACTGAGCAAAATTTTTTTTATACCTATCTATTTGTTCATATCCAAGACAAAAACCTCACAATTTAGTTTGGCAATTGGACAGAAAAGATTATATTCTTCACTGATTTAGACTAAATTCCTTAGTTTCTAGTTATAGGATTAGCTGGCCAGAACTTTCAATCCAGGCAAATCTCAGCATTTGTCATTCAGGCAGTCTTAAGAAACATGTGTTCATTAAAAGAAGAAAATTAACTTAGATGTCTAAATACGCATGTGTAGACTAAAAGTACACATTAGCCAATGCTTGTCTTTGTAATTCTCACATTTGTTCCATTCCTGCTAAGTAGATATAGACTATTTCAGTTGGAAGGAACATACAATGATAGTCTTGTCCAACAGCCTGACCAATTCAGGGCTAACCAAGGTAAAGCCTGTTACTAAGTGCATTGTCAAGATTCCTCTTAAGCACTAACAGGTTTGAGTCATGAACCACCTCCCCTGGAAGGTGAGAGTTCAAATGTTTGACTACCTTGCCAATAAAGAAATGCTTCCTAATGTCCAGTCTAAACCTCCCCTGATGCAGCTTTGAACCATTCCCACGCATCGTGTAACTGGATCCCAGAGAGAATCAATCAGCACCTGACCCTCTAACTTCCCTCCTCCTAAAGCTTCAGAAAGCAGTGATTTCACTCCCCAGCCTCCTTTTTTCCAAAGTTGGTAAGTCCAATGTCCTTAGCCGCCCCCCACAAGACATCATTTCTAGCCCTTTTATTAGCTTTGTTGTCCTCCTCTGGACACATTCAAGGACTTTCACATCCTTCTTAAACTGTGAGGCCCAGAACTGCAGACAGTACTCAAGGTGAGGCTGCACCAACACTGAACACAGCAGGATAGCCATGTCTCTTGACTGGCTGGTTGTGCTGTGTTGGATGTTTTCCAGGACATGGTTTGCCCTGTGCGCTTCCAGGGTACAATGCTGACTCATATTGAGCCTGCTGTTGACCAGCACCCCCAGATCCCTTTCTGCAGGGCTGCTTTCCAGCCACATCTCTGCCAATTTATACTTGTGCCCAGTGTTACTCCATCAGTAAGTGCAGGAGTCAGCATTTGCACTTGTTAAATTTCATCCCATTAAAGACTGCCCAATGCTTCAATCTATTGAGACCCCTTCATTAGCCAAGGTATTGGCTGAAGAAAACTGCATGTTTCTTTAGTTTGCGAGCTGGGTGTTCAGCAAAACCACTTATAAGGTGACTTTGCATGATGTCAGTTGGAAAATAATTTCTGTCTGGATAAAGTTTTACTCTCTGAATAAGGCCATTGATAAACATGAGTATCTACCTTTCTACAATCATACATTCTCAAAACATACCAGGTGGTAATAGTGTCATTAAACACAGGTATCTTTTTATAGTGGTATGCATTTTTATCAGGAGGCTTCTTTAAATTCCAGTATGAATGATCCATTTGTTTATGCTCTTCTAACAGAAAACTTAAGTGATACCACAGAGAGCACAAATCCAATTGTGGGTAGTCTGTCATTGTATGCATTGCAAAATTAAGATATCTGTTGATGCAAAAGTCTGTGTCAGATGGTGGACGCAGACCGTGGTGATAAAAATGTATTAAGATTATGCCATAGTCAAACATAATGCAGCTGTTATATAACGGGAAGAATTACTCAAACACAGGAAAGGGCACCAACCTTTCAAAGATGTTGTGTATAACATTTGATCTGCCTAGCATCCATACATATCAACTAATCTCATACACACCTGAAAATTAGGACTAGAAAACTTGGAAACTCAGAAGTTTATCTTGAATTACAGAACACATTTTCATGCAGTATCAGTAGTGATGAATATAGTTCTTCAGTTAATTAAGAAAGCAATAGAAACACAGAATTATCACAATTGGATGGCATCTCTGGGGTTTGCCTAGGCCAGCCACCTTGGGGCTCAGAGCAGTGTCAGATAGAGCAGCTTACTCAGAACACTGTCTAGATGGGCTTTGACTACTTCCAAAGATGGGGACTCCACAACCTCCTTGGGCAACCTCTTCCAGTCCCTCATCAACCTTACAGGAAAAACAGTGGGGTTTTAGGTGCACTTTAAGTAAGTTTAAAAGCTAAGGTGTTTCATTTTTTTACATTAGAAAAACAATTAGAAAACAATGTATTGTCAAGGACCCAGGCTCAAACCTGGAATACATAGAACATGGAGCACACACAAAGAAATGGAGAGGCTCCTAGTACCTATGGTAAGGGAAATCTTGGATCAGGTGAAAGTACTGAGATTTCTGCCACCAGTTTTACTACAGTCCGTATTTCAGCAGATATATGCATTATAATTTTCAATATCTGAATTTTAATATTCTAATGAAGTTGTCATTTTACAATAAAATTGAATAAATGTGACAAAAGATGAAATCAAGTGCTTTCTCTTTTGGTTGGTTGTTTGTTTTTCCTAGTGAATATCAACCATATAACAACAACCTTGCCCAGTTTTGAACTTACTTCAAATTTCATATAATAGAAACACAGGAGTTACCATAATTATCAGAAAAGGAGACCATAAGGCACCTGAGTTGATTCCTTCAGCAATTTAATTTTACTTAGTTATCTTAACACTGAGCTTGCCTGAAACTGTTTCAAATTTTTCTCCCAAATGCAATGGCTGTTGATGCCATGATACCATGAAATCGATAAGTCATAATTTCTACTGGTAATACCTTCCACTGAATCATGCTTTCTGCTTTTCTAGAAATATTTATGCCAAGACAGTGCACAGTATTTCTTAACCAGTCTGATAAATATTATAACCAGGTTTAAAAGCATCCTATCCCTACATTCCTAATCCTATCTTCATAAATCCAAAGTTTGCAAATGTTCAAAACCATATTGGTCCCTATTTTCAGCACAAACAACTGATTTTTCGTCCTTCTTTCACCATTACTTAAGTTGTTAACCCCAGTCGCAGAACCACAGTTCTCCGCCTCTGAGCTCCTGATTTTCAATGCCATAAAAAACTTGAAGAATTCAGTTGCATCAAGAACTTAGGCAGTTTTAGAAAGGGAAATTCATTCACCATTTCCAGAAAGTATACTCAGATTGCCATTGCATTTTTCATTAGCTAGTCTCCTAAGCATAACTCTGATAGATACATTCACAAAATGTCAGTATCTGCACTATGACACAGCACCCACTCTAGGAACACAGACTGCAGTAGCTGAAGTCTCCTACATTACAAACAAGTTTTCTTGTTGTCTAAGAATCCACAGTATATTTCAAGAAGGTATTTAATAATTATGAATTACTGCTACTATCAAGCTGTATTAGAAGGTATAAAAAAAAATCCAAAGTAGACAAGGAAACAAATATTAATATGTAGTAAATAAAACATTAGATTAAAACAAGCAACAAACTACAGAATTCTGACTGCCCTCTTGCCCTTTAATCTCTAACATTTACTGTTTTACTACGTTTCTTAAATCTGATGCTATCTTATGTCTACAGATTCTGAAATTAAATATATGCATTACCATTCTTAGATTAGTCTATGTTTACCTGTGTAAGAAATTAGATCAGAGCAAGAGTAATAAAAAAGAATGTTAATAAGTTTGTTATATGTCAAACTTTTTTTTTTTTTTTTTTAATACATTGGTGTATTATATAGCTTCCAGCTTTAAATAACTAAAAACTGTTGGCAGGTCCATCTGTTTTATTATTCCCTTTGGCACAGGCTAAATTTATCATGTAGGTCTGAAACAGGTTATATGTTGTTTTATGAGATTAATTTAACATTATATTGGCATTAGTATATGTCAAAATTAATGGCTTTTTAATGACAGTACATGCTAATGATTAACTAGAAATACTGAGGAGGGGTGAAGGTATGGCTTTAGAAATTATTAATATGACAAGTTTTTAAATATTACTATACATAAAACTGACACACACAAATAAAAGGGAAGAAAAATAAAAATGAATTTAGCTTTGTCACTCTCTTTCTTCCATCCTGAAAATAAAAGAACAGTGAATTGCAGAAATAATATTCACTTACATTTTATCAGCTTTGTAAGTACTCTGCATAACCCTGTTGTTCTCAAAATATATTTCACTGAAAATGAAACAAACTTAAAAAAAAAAAGCCCAAAAAAACCTCAAACACTGAATACCACATCACTATGACATTATATCTACAAACATAAAAACATACAAAACATCATCCCAATCCAAGCTTTTTGATTTGGGACACGCTTTGCTACATCCTATCTACAAAGCAGGAGAGAAGCACATCATATTCCCCTGCACACACTTCAATTTCAAAAACCCAAAGACTATGAGTTAAAAAGAATTTTAAAAAAAATAGACAAAATATTTTCTTAAGTTTTAAAAATACTGTGTAAAAAAAGGGAAGTCTTTGAGCCATCTGCATTAAAATTAAAGAAATTAATTGAACATTTATTGAGGTAAAACCACTTAGGGAAAAAAAATATTTTTAAAGATACTTAGAGCAATGATATTAAAATGAGTTTTTCACAAACAATGCCTCAAATAAGTTATATATCTTACATATATACAAATATTTAATGTCATGTGGCCATATTTAGTTTAATCAATCGAAATACAATATTTCTGCATAGCTTTATAATAGAAGTGATTATGAACATACTGATGCAAACCCTCGTAACTTCTTAGACCCTAAGTTTCATTCCTGTAAGCTCTCTCTCTATTGAGCTGTAACATAGGAGACCCATTGCTTGTTACTTGTTTACTTAATAGCTGACCTGCTTTTCATTCTTCATTATTATTTAACAATGACTTTGAAACAGGTTAAATTTACTGGGTTTCAGAAACTGAGTGGATTGACTTTGGTTATATTTGAGGTGTCCTCCATGGAAGAGTCTCCATAAGGCTTTCTATCATGCTCTTTATTATTTTTGGAGATAAGCAATGAGTGAGTTGTTTTTTTTTGTAAAATAGCCTTTATTTCTACTTGTATCAGAAGTGAGATTCACTATGTTGCTTTCAAAACTAACAATTAAAAACCTCTAAACATTTGACAGGAGTTCTCTGTTAATTCCATCGTTTTCTTCTGTATTATTGCATGTTTTGAAAATTCGTAGAGGTAGATTATATTTGATTGATGTTTAAAACAGCTTAAAATATAGAGCATTTTATAACGATTATAAAACTTATAGAGCATTCTATAACAACATGAACACTGAGCTACATTCAATTTCCCATCTTTCTACGAAAACACTTCAGTCACTTTATGCAGACAATAAGAGCAGAAAATAATCTGTGACTAATAACACTTCTGAGTCATACATGCTTGAAAAAATGGCTCAGTGAATTGAACAGCCTAAATGTAAAAAGTCCTTATATTATGTGGTCAGCAAGACACTTCTGTATGGAAGTGTGTATGTATGCAGACAAACATTACTTTAGAAAAGGCTTTTGACACTACCTCCCACTATGCTCTTCATGGAAGCAAATAGAAGGGTGAACTACAAGAACAAACTACTAATTGGGTAGAAAAAGGCTGGGCCACTAGATACGTAGGGCAGTAGTCAAAGGTTTGCTATACAGATGGCAGCCAGTTCCAAGCAGAATCCCCCAGGAATCAAGAAGTTAATCAATTAGGACGCCGTAAGAAATGGCTCTCAGGACAAGGAAGCAGAACAGAGCTGGAAGATCTTTAAGGATGCTTTCCATGGAGTACAAGAGCTCTTGATCACCATGTGTAAGAAATCAGTAAAGGAAGGCAAGACATTGACATGGCAGAGTCAAAGAAAAAGGCAATAAGGAATTGCACAGGCAGTTGAAGGAGGGACAGTTATACTGGCAAGAGTATAGGGACACTGGCTGGTTGTGTAGGGATGGCATCAGGAAAGCCAAGCGACAGCTGGACCTGAACTTGGCAAGGGACACAAAGAATGGTAAAGGGCTTCTACAGGTGTGAAGAAAAGGAAGGTCAAAGAAAGCATACCCTCCACAATGAACACAACTGTCAAAGTAGTAAGAGCAGACAAAGTGAAGTCCAAGGTGCTAAGGAACATTTTTGCCTCAGCCTCCACTGGCAGCCTCTGTTCCCACACCTCTCAAGTAGATGGATCACAAGATGGTGACCAGGGAAGCAAAGCCCCTACCACTGTAAAAGAAGATGAGGTTCATGGTCAGCTGAAGAATCTGAACACATCTAAGTCTATGGGACCTGATGAAATACATCCCAGAGTCCTGAAGGAACTGGCTGATGTAGTTGCCTAAGGAGCTGCTAATGCTAAACAGCAGAGCTTCGCACCTGAAGAATTTTTGGGAACATGCGAGGACAGGGGAAACAAAGATCTCACAGCTTATACTGAGACATGAATAGTTGTGCATTTGGGAAGACTAACAGCATGCACTTGTACAGACTGGTAAATAACTAGCTGAGTACCAATCCTGATGAAAAGCTTCTGGGAGTGTGAAATGCTGGGGTCTGAACCCCGAGCCCCGAATTAAGGTTGACGTATGGGCAATTCCCACAGCCCTTCATAAAAAGGTGGTGAGTTTGCCTTATAGCTTCCCCCCAGGGTGCGGCCGGCCCTGCAGGGAGAGCCATAAGGGAAATGAGCCCCAGGGGTCCTGCAGTGAGTTGACAAAGGTCAGGTGTCCCCCTTGGGGATAAAAGCTGGGACCACTTGCAGGGAGTCAGGAGTGTCTGTCTGTGGAGTGCACTCCACAGAGCTTCCTGGTTCAGGGAAGACCTCCTGACTCTCCCTGGAGCTGGGCCCCCGTCTGTTTAGGCCTTTGCAAACGCAGGCGGATCGGGTGAGAGTCACTATGTGGTCACCTTTCTCTTATATGTTTAACTTGCTGGTCTGGCTGTTTCCCATGCCAAATATGAGAAACCTCAGTTCTCTGTTTATACCACCTGTTGTGGGCCGAGTCACATCTTATGTGGGATCGTTGGGAGTGGTGTCAATTATGTACCAGCTGATTGACTTGTTTGTACCTCCAGCGATCATTCATGGACTGTCCTTTTTGCTTACAATACAGTCTGTGTACTGGTTTATCTTCCTGCTGGCTGTATCATTTTTGTTGGGTCTGGTCATTGGCAGAACAGGGTCGCAGCAGATGACAAGCCAAATATGAGACAACAGCACATTCTCAGTGGGATTAAAGTAAATTGCATATGGTGCAGTAATAGGAACAGGTGCACCAGCAGACTGAAGGGTTTCTAGTTCCCTCTACTTGGTCCTGATGGAGCCACATCTGTATTATATAGCCAGCTTTGCATCCATCTTCATCGCAGATCAAGAGTGATGTTTAAAACCAAAGAAAGTCCTGTGCAGGGCTGCTAAGATAGCGAGGATTCCAGAGCATAGGACTTAGAAGATGATGTTGAGGGAGCTGGAGCTGTTTCGTCTAGTGAAAAGGTGGCTAACAGGAGATATAACACAGATTTTAACTATGTGGGGATCAGTTACACAGATATGAAGTCTGAGTAATGGCAATATAACAAAGTTTCACTGCCACAAACTGCAGCCTGCAAGCTTCAGGCTGAACATTAGGAAAATCTGTTTTCCTCAGAGAGGAGGAGAGTGTGTGAGCACAATGCTGAGAAACGCTGTAGAAGCTCCACCATTGGAGGTTGTCAGGATGCCAGCTGAACCTGATGGTGTTCGTGACATTTCTCACAGGAGGCTGAGATAGAGGACTTCCAGATGTCCCTTCTACCAATATTCCTGTGAGTTTTTGTAAATAAAAAAATTACATTGGAAGAATTGGTACATATTTACTGCTGCAAAAGAGGCATAAGGTTTTGAAAAGTGTTGTTTCTTGCAAGATAGAATGATGCAGAAACAAATAAAAGATTACTAAAGCCTTGCATATGAGTATCAATTGAAAAAAGGAAATTATTTAATTTAGAGATGGTATGAATAAGGTGGAACATAGCAGAAAGATAAAGCTCAGCTATAAGTAGAGCAGGAAAGAAACAGAGTGCCACAGACAGCTGTCTCATTATGAAAATAAGAATAAAAGTAAAATTAAAACTTGGGGGAAAAAAAAAAGATAACCCTATCTAAACAATTAGATTGTAAAACTCCATGTCACAATTCAACATTAAATCCTTGTGATTGAAAATATAAGACCATTCTTAAGTAAAAGCAGTTTACTGGGGGGGGGGGGGGGGGGGGACAACACACGTAGGGT
>NW_008590108.1:8321-15345 GCF_000691845.1 Merops nubicus
ACTGAGCATTCACTCACAAACTTTCTGAAATACTTCCTGTGACCAGTACTGGCCACTACTAGTGTGTAGGGCAAGACAGTACTGATGTATTTGGAGAATGCTTTGAACAGTGGAAAGGCCCAAGCACACAAGAGAGGTTTGAAGCAGCTTCTACCTTTTAAAAGGTTGGCAGTGCTAAAGTACCTATGTGATAAGAACCCTGGAGTTTGATCTTCATTTTTTTCCATAATAATAAATCAAGTGACTGTACAATGTATTCTACTGTCTTTTGAACTCCAGCTGTTAGAATTATGAGCTCTTAGCTCCAAAACAATACATTATTACTGCCAAGTCCTGTTTATCATTTCAGATGTTAAATTCCTAGTGTTATTAATTATTTATAGGGCAAATCCAACTCAACTATTAAAATGTAAAATAAGGATACAGAGTCTGCTTTGATGGATATCCTTTGAAGTTAAAAGGGTCATAAATCTTCCAGTTGGGTATCTTTCCAGTTTAAAACCATCAAATTACACGAACTTATCAGAAATGCTTTGTGCTGTTCAGTTTAAGCCACCTATTCACTAGGTAATCCAACGTGCTTTGCATCGAGATTAAGTATTTGCAATTTACAGAGAACATCTTCTATGAGCAACACTGTAATCTGAGTTACGGAGTTCACTTAGGAGAAAATAGGAATAACCATGAACTGTGGTGGAAGCATCTGCAGTGAACAGCACACTATGCTTGCAAGTATATAGTCAAGGCAAACAACCCAAGTATTTTCCATCAAGATGACAAGGCTTCAAAATTACCTTAACAGGTACAGAAATGACATTGATTTAATTAAAAAAAGATTGGTTTCATAAACTATTTGACATTCAAAACCATGACAGAGACTGCAAAAAATGAAAGTCAGTCTGGCTGGTACATTATGCCAGGTGTCAGGTTAAAGTTTAAATAATTCCAGAGGATATTCTCTTCTTTAAATAAGCAGAAATATTATCAGGGAAAAAAAAAAATCTACTAGGTAATTAACAGTTTGAGCAGCAGTTATAATCTAGAATATCATATTTTAAAGCCAAGAAATCCTAGGGGGAAAAAAGATACCCAAATTTATTCAAATTTTTACTTTTTTTAAAAATTTATATACCTTATATATTTTTATGCTATACGTCTCTAAGTATATATGATTTCTTTTTAATTTTTTTTTTTTTTTTTTTTTTTAAAAAAAAATTATAAAACTAGCTCCTTAATGCCTATTTCCTGGTTATAAGTAACTACTGTGTCAGAATCAGGGGTGAATAAATGCACTCAAGCATTCTTGTCTAATGAACCTAGTAGCCTTTTATGATGGAGTTACAGTATGAGTGGATAGGGGAAGAGCAAACAAAGTCATCTACCTGGACTTGTGTAAAGCATTCAACACTGTCCTGTATGACATCCTTTTCTCTAAATTACAGAGATATTGATGGGACAGATCAACCACTTCACGGATAAGGAATTTGCTGGATGGTCACACTCAAAGAGTTGCAGTCAACAACTTGATGTACAAGTGGAAACCAGTGATGAGTGGTCTTCCTCAGGGGCCAGTACTGGGACCTGTGCTGTTTAACACTTTGTCAGTGACATGTACGGTGGGATTGAGTGTACCCCCAGCAAGTCTGCTAATGACACAGGGCTGTGTGGTGTGATCAACATGCTGGAGGGAAGGTATGCCATCCAGAGGGATCTTGGCAGGCTGGAGAGGTGGGCCCATGTCAATCTCATGAAGTTCAACAAGGCAAAGTGTAAGGTCCTGCATCTGTGTGGTGGCAACCCCAAGCACTAGTACAGGCTGGGCAATGAATGCAGTCCAGAAAACTTTACTGAAAGAAGTGTGGCCAGCAGGTAAAGAGGTAACTATCCCACCCAACTCTGCTTTCATGAGACCCCACCTGGAGTACTACGTGCAGCACTGGAGCCCCCAGCACAAGAAGGACGTGGCCATATTAGAGGAGGGCCATGAAGATGATGAGGGGTCTGGAACACCTCTCCTGTGAGGACAGGCTGAGAGAGCTGGGGTTGTTAAGCCTGGATGAGAGAAGGCTCCAAAGAGACTTATTGTGGCCTTCCAGTGTCTGAAGGGGACCTACAATATAGCTGGGGAAGGACTTTTTGCAAGGGCTTATAGTGATAGGACAAAGGGTAATGGGTAAAAAATGGATGAGGGTATATTCAGATCAGATGTAAGGAAGAAGAAGCCCTTCATTCTGAGGGTGGTGAGACACAGAAACAGACTGCCAGGGAAGTTGTGGATGCTCCATCAGCAGGGATGTTCAAGACCACACTGGATGGGGCTCTGAGCAACCTGGTCTAGTGGGAGGTGTACCTGCCCATGGCAGGGCAGTTGAAAGTCAATGATCTTTAATGTCCCTTGGTCCCCTTCCAACCCAAACCATTCTGTGATGACCCTATGAAATCTAGTGATAACACTGCATCATGTAAACCAGCCAGTTTCATGGAAAGGGGAGAACAAATTAGGAAACAAGTAGATAATGAACAATCTTTATAGTAGAATGTTATTTCAGAGATTTATTTGGAGGCAAAAAGACTAGTGTGGGACTCTAAGTGTTCAGTCATTACAATACGTTGGCTGTATATTCCTTTTATGTAACATCTGATAATTCAGTATTAAGCATTTTAAGGAGTCATGTTACGCATGACAGGTGCTTAAATTATGTCACTTAACAGATTACAACAACAACATAAGGGATTTGTAGCCATGATTTCAGCTAAAGGGTGGTATTAGCAGTTTGGATTTGGAGAAATTTCTTCCTTTCTACCTGAAAACAAGGGATAAAATTTTCCCAGATTGACACTACAGCTTTTTTTAATGGAGCTATGGTTATGGGAAAACTAAGGCAATAAAATATAATTAAAGACAATAAGCTTTTCACTATAAAGTATTTCAATACAGTACTGAGAGCTCAGGGAATTCAAATTGCCAATTTCTGAATTAAAAAGTAAAACTTTCAGGCACAGTATTTTTACAGAAGTAGAGGTAGAATCTTTTCATTGTCAAAAGAACTCACACCAGCTTTGCATAAAGACCTCTAATGGCATTCACTTTCTTGATGAGATGGATAGTTATCTCAGAGCCTTCAATAAATGAGACAGTATATCTAAAGAACAAATAAGTATTCCCCTTAATATGAGGAATATATTGAGCTCCTTAAATATTTAGTTTTAAAAACTCATTTTCAAACTGCTGCACATGTACACTGTTCTGCCTTAAAGTTCTTCTCAGCTTATTGTCCTTCACAGGGAAGCAAAACCATAAGAAATGCCTCAGTATTCTTGGGGCATCAACTCCAAATTAAACTCAAGTCAAGTGTGTGTGTGTAAGCTTTTTTATGTATTAGTTTTGTTGGCTTTCTATTGTTGTTGGGTTTTGGAGAGTTGGGTTGTTTGAGGAGTTTTTGGTTGGTTGGTTTTATGCTTGTTTGTTTTTTTGAATATATTCCATGACAGCATCACTTCTCTTGACCTTCTACATTAGGTTATTCATTATAATTTTAAACTCTTTCCTAAAGCTCTTCCTTCAAGATAACATCCCTCAACCAGTTGCACAGTCAATGGTTCTTGTCCCTAGCTAAATAACTTTCATTTAAGGTTGTGTTGGTTTGGCTTTTTGGTTTTGTTTGTTTAACATGGCATTTCTATGAAAGTTTGATCTATGTCATGTTATAACGTACTATTTCCATTTTGCCATCTTCAATCATTTTCACATATTCCATGTTTATGGTAAGCCCTCTGTGCAGCTATCACCTTTCGCTAATAATCTCTGGCATCAACTCCAGGTCACCAATAAAAATATTGATTATGAAACCACCTGAGATATTATGACAGCCATTTATGTTCCACAAAAGACAAACTTTTTTTATCATAGATTTTAAATTTAAAATTATGACACTTAATTTTTAAACTTACCATTTCATTTCATACTGAATAAGAGAGGGTAGCACAAAATTATGTCAAAAGCTTTAAAATGCATTGATCACCACTTTATCAAACAGTATATAATCTGATTGATAAAGGCTGTAAAACTGATTCATGTGTGTAAGTAAAATTTTGTCTTGAATATTAATTCAAATAGAGAGACAGTCTTACAGTCTATGGCCAGAAGGCAGCTTAGGTCTGTGGATGCTGCAACGATGCAACGTAAAACTATAAAGAATATTCTTCTGCAGAAACGTAAGCACCCAGGCAGGCAGAATTAGAGTCCTAGCATTTATATAGTCTGTTATGAATGCTAAATTACTGGCCAGAGAATAACTACAGTAACGCCTTTGTCAAGCCTTTGGGTTTTTCTTACAGCATCAGATCTACCATGACCATGGAGGAGGAGAAGAGCCTGTGCTTGAGTTATGCAGGGAAAATTAGGGTGACTTAAGTAAGAAGAGAACATCAGCTTTCTAACACACATCTGAGTACATGCACAGCACAACTCTCACGTAAAATAAAAAATCTTTATATTGAAGTGACTTTTTTAGAGACTAACGCAGTACTCCCACTTTTATCCTGTCTTCTCAAAGAGAGAAAATTTAAAAATCCAATAATATTTGCTAAAATTTTCATTATAGGAAAAAAACTGAGATAGAGGTGATTTTTAATTAAAAAATTTTGCAGTGTTCTCCAGTGCTGTGATTAAATTATATGTTATAAACCACTAAATGACTTATTTTTAAACCAGAAATAAATTGCATTATGCTCTGTTTGTATTTTATCACTGCAACTTGCCTGAAGCATGGAAAACATGAACATGGATCACTTACTGTACTTACCAATTTTTTTGTTTGTTTGTTGGTTGGTTGTTTTGTGGTAGTTTTTTTTCTCAAATGCCTATGCGAATTCATAATAAAATTAAGAAGCAAAAACTCAAACAACAGTATGATATACATATAAAGCCACATAAATTAATCTATATTATATATGGAAATTAATACATATATATGGAAACCAGGCATTCCTAATATGACATTTTGGAATGTTCCCTTTTACGAAACAAAAAAAAACATTAAGAGCTTTTAAAGGTCCCTCCCAACATTTTTGGCACTTTTTATTATTATTATGTTTTATTTTCTCTTACTGGGGACAAAAGTGAAACATCACATCTCTCTCAAATAGCTGATATTTCTGTAGGGGAAGGTCTTATCAGTAACCTGCGATATCAGATACCCTGGAGGGTAGAATCCTGTTCTGACATCAGCTCACACCACAATAGATAAAAATCATGCACCATAACAGCTAAACTGAACATGTAATCTCTGTGTGGTCCAGTGATCTCAAATGCTTCTATCTGAATAGCCCATACAGCTTGTTACAAGTACAGGGGAGGGCTAAACACAAGGACTTCTCTGCTCATATTATAGGACTACTGCAGATACACAGTACAGTAGATTCAAAATGAACAGGAAATCCAATCCTTCCCTGGGAAGGGCACAGAGGTGCAGGTTGTAGAAATTGCTTGGACACTTTTTCTGGGAATCCCCAGAAAATTTATTGTTTAGGAGAGGACTAATGTGACCAGAGTAATCTGTTCACCTCAGCACTTCCTTCTGAGGTGCCCATGAAGAAGGTGACTACTAGCAAATATTGCAGGTTGTTTGTATTTTTCTGGCCAGTTCTTAATATGTTGTAGAATTGAGAAGCTTCCATCAGAAAAATTAAAACACAGACAAGCCAAAACTTAGAAATTTTTCCAAATAATAAACATTAAACCTGACACATTCAGATATGGGTGCAAGAGGGTCCTGTTTAAAAACATAGACTTATCAAAACAAAGCAAAAAATTGCCTCAAAAAAATAAAATGCAGAATGATAGGATTAACAAAAAGAAATGAAGTATGACTTTAGCAGGTGGTTCTATACTATTAAGCAATGATAACACAGAATAGATTACATCTGCTCTCTCATACTTGAGATTTTTTTCCTTTTAAAAAATTAGCTAAACAACATAATTAAGGTTCAACAGATAGAGGAAATTAACTCAAAAGAAAAATAAAAAGTAGCTGATTACCACCTAATGTCCTTGAACTCCTGGATGTTAGAGAGGTGGCTACCTTTGCCTCACTTTGGTTACTTCCTCATCATCCAGCAGAACAGCAGAAAACACAGCTGGAGCTTTGACTGAATGATGTTTATCAACTGATTTCACATTACTATTGCAGGAAAAAAAAATAAACACACCAAAAAAAAATACACTTAAATAAAAAAATAATTAAGGTGACTACAGTGGTTAGGATGGCAGAGTGAAACAGCAGACCACTAGATAATGGTACTTTCTGGGCTAGAGGAGATACTATTCTGTTTAATTATCCTTGAAAGGGTTTTTTTTTTTCTATTAATTTCTTGTAGTTTTTTTCAAATCTATGTCTGACATACCTGATTTATAAAGTAAAAAAAGGGAAAAAAAAAAAATATTTAAAAACCCAGCCACCAAACCCCCAAACCACACAAGATATCTGTCTATGTATCTCTCTATGTGGGCACCCAAAAGGCACCACACTCCACTCACAGATAGTCCTTGGCTTGGGAATCTTAAATTCCATCCCCACCAGAACTACATAATTCTCAGTAACACACTCCTGTGTTCTCTATTGCACTGTGACCACTAACACAACTAAGGATTAGGCTAATTCTTGTAAAATAATAACTCATGGGGCAAGACAGTAAGGAGATTAAATCATGCTGAAATCATGCAAAGAAAAAAAAAACCTTCAAAAACTAGCATCCTCCTTGTGACTTTATGAAAAGATTTTTGTTCCATACACAAAGTATACCATGTAGTTTCATTATGCCTGTGGATTATAAACACACTGATTTATTTTCACTCTGCAAAGTACCTAACTGTCTCTTCTATGTAGAGCTAGAAGGGTAGACCCTTATCTTCTAAAAAGAAGCTACTGAAGTTTAAAGTACACAATCCACAAACTATCACTGAGTTAGTTTTTGGTGTTCTTACTGAAATTGTTATCTTTAGTTCCCAAGCAAAAGTTTAGCA
>NW_008590108.1:15376-21931 GCF_000691845.1 Merops nubicus
CCTGCCTTTAAAAATAAATAAACAGATACATATGTGTGTGTGTGTGTGTCTTTAAGAACTCATTAAAATACTTTGAGTAATAGTCTCAAGTATTCTGAGAGCAGAAGAATGTATATCTCAGCATGGACTGTTAAAACCAGGTTATTTTTATAAATGCTCCAAAACTAATTTTATTTCTTCCATGACTGCACTAAGATACTACATTTGATTTATTACTTGTGTTACAACAGCGTCTAACAGTTTACCTGGTAAAAATCCAACTGTGCTTAGTGTTACAATGGTAAAGTAAAACAACTGCTATCTATAACATAAAGCTCATATGCTTTATGATAAAGCACATAAAGCTTAAAAAATCATAGGCTTTGAATAGTGAATATAACTGCAAGAAATGAGTAATGGAAGAATACAGAAACATTAGGTTTGTAAGTCAGGTTCTTCCTAGTTAGTTACAGTTCCAACTAAATTCCTAATTAATTACCTGCAAGCTAATGTAACGATTTCAGCAGCAGTGACCACCATTTCTAGGTTCACAGCCAGACACAGTAACTAGGAGCAAGGTGATAGCCTGATACCACTTCACACAAGAAGAATGACTTATGCAGAGCTGCTAAAGCACTAGAATTACATATTTGAGGAAATGCAGAATAGATCTAATTAGGGGGAAAAAAAATTAGGTGGGACTCCAGGATCACAGTTGCTGATCAGAAACAAATTTCATTGGATATGAAGTATCTCAGTAGAGTCACAGGACGTGTAGCTCCAGTGTTCGAGAAATGAGGTGTGGCCCAATTCAGCATTTCACATCTTAGATGCTATAAATAAATTCTGGAAAATGATGCAGTAGAGGGGAAATGCAAAGCATTAAGAGAAGCCATATGGAAACAGAGGACAATCTTAAGGAATGCTACAGATCTTTGCACAGAGAGGGAAGCATGAGAGACAGAGATGCTGATTTTGCACACTTGCTTCCATCCCATTTTGCAGACAGTGGAACTGTCATCTCTTTTGGGGCAAAAGTCTACACACACTTTGCTAGGTCTGTATAAGCATATATAGGTCTATAAAATTTACACTCAATACATCAGGGAGATGGGAAAAGGGAGGAAGAGAAAATTATTCCTACCCTTGTAATTTAGAGCTAACATGTCGTCTTGAAGAGAGGTAGGGCTTTTCTCTTAACTATTTCTGTTCATTACAAGACATTCCTGTGTTAAATTGCATATTTATTTTTATCCTTTACATATGTGCCCTCACAGAAGCCCATTATTTTTCCAACTGATCAATTATAGTTTACACACATTACTGTAGGCTACAATTTCAGTCTTTCACCCATCTACACCTCCATCTATTATTCCTGCTACCTGGGAAGGGATCATTATTAACTTTAAACCATTTAAAAAACCTTTTCTTATTCCATCCACCTTCTCTAGAATTTATCACCTCAAACAATTCTCCTCACACATCCAAACTCCTCAACAAAGTATAGTCCTCTGAAACATTGACTTTCTCAGTGACTCAGCCACTTGATAATTAGCAAAGTCCCTACCAAGATTGATCACCTAGAGTCTAATTAAATACTCAGTGTGAACATTTCCTGATTACATTCAATTGCATTATGCAAAAGTAACGCCAAGCCCATACACCTATTCTTCACTTGAGCAATTTGTACAAGTAGTCCTTTCTTTTACAGCTTTTTCTTTCCACTCCTTCACTTTCCAAAGTTTATTATTATAAAAAATATTACTGCTTTTCATACTTATACTTAAAATATGCAAATACAATCCTTTTGCAGAATATAGTAACAGTTAAGGGAGAACAATGGCCCATAGTGGCCATGAAGCCATAAAAGTATCCCTAAGTCCAGAATTTAAGAATTTAACTTTTTGGAAAAAAAAAAAAAAAAAAAAAAAGAAGAAAGTCTCATAAAATCAGACTTCTTCAGCAAGTAAGAACATTTGTAATTCAGAGATATTTCCCTAGTGAATTCTCCACAACAATGTCCACATCAAATCTGCATATATGATACACTGAAAACCAAAAAGGTACTGTAGACACAAAAAGACTAACACCAAGAAGAAAATTAAAGGCTGAAAAGCTATTGGCTGCAATACTTTTTTTGTGCTAGTGATCAAAAAGTTGATCTAGTTGATCCTCAACTTCAAGAAAACTTTAGATTCACTAAAGATAAGAAAGACCAAAATAAGGGTTAAAAAAAAAATCATACATTCTACAAAAAATAAAAATGCACCACTGCTATTGATATTAAAAGGTTTGCTTAAACAGGAAACTTCATCAAAATAGCCAGTTTGATTTTTTTCTTCCCCCTGGAAATATTGCCTGGTATTCCCTTACTTCCAAAGAAAACTTCTGTCAATCAGTTGTTCAAGGGGGGAAAAAAAAAGGCATAAAATTAAATCATTATTTAAATAAGGAATGTCTACTTACAAATTCATTTCAAAAGAAAAATAATCCATGACAATGAAGTAATACATCCTCAGAAGGAAATTACTCTTCTCCCCAAGAAACAAAGAAAAGGCAGACACTGTTGTTCTTCTCTGTATTTCCTCTTTCAGATACAGTTAGTACAAGAGTTAAACCCTGGTTCCTCAGATGACCTACCAACATAAAATTAAACTGTATTATCTTGTGTGAAAGAACAAAAAGCTTGTAATTCTTCCTTCCTCCTTGAAAAGCAGCAGGAGTAATCTGGTGTGTAGTTATTTATCACATCTCATAATGAAAAGCCATATAAATATCGGGAAAAGGACCCAGGCAGCTTTTTTTGTTAGAGTTAATTCTAAGTAAATGAAATTATGGTGGCATTTACTGTTTTAAAAAAATGGAATTATCTTGTGCATATATTTATCTTCTAATGTTTTTTAGTCTTGGAAATCTTTTTTAGGTTCTGGTTTTAGACTCAAAGATACTTATTTTAGGACCTAGCAATTAAGATATTTCTTTCTCTAGAATCAGGCTGGCATCGTTCACCTTCACCATTCCTCCAAATGACAGTTCACTCCACTCCTATAGCTACAGGATGCTTACACATGTAGAAACAAACATTACATCCAGAATAATCTTGTTGTCATGAATTCATAACTAATGCCTGAACACTGCACAGTGTCTAGATATCTCTATATTGAAAAGATAATCCTTTATACTTTGTGAACACTTGATCCACTTTTGAATGAAAATAAAGTCTTGAAAATTAAAAAATAAGCAAAAAATCCTCCAAACAAAGCAAAAAAAAAAAAATCTAAACCAGATCAAGCAAACACCACTCCACCCTACCCCCAAACTCGTCTTGCTCTTAAGGCCTCTATGGTTTAGCCATTGTTCTACCAAGGTAATGCAAACAGTGTTCTATACTATGGTACAGGGTATACATGTCACATCTTTATTGCAAGAAACTTGCTAGTATAAATGTTCTATCGGCCAGAAAATAGGTAAGTTTAGAGAATAACTGAGGAACAGCTAAATGAATTGTAAATATCCACAGTCCATCAGACATTATCTTTTATCAACACTATAACATAGGCCTTCACTGTGTATCTTACAGTACAATAAAAGGTAAATTTGAAAGGTGTTTTCAATTTGGGAAACAAGCAAGTTTAATAATTTAATCTCTAGATAAACTAGAGCAAACCGGGTTTCCCTTACTCTAAATACAACTATGCTAAATCTTTTCTTAATGCTAATTTTGCAGCACAATTATAATGTTGCAAAAGTAACATTAAAAACACCTAATTAGAAGACACATATAATGGTACCTTCACACCCAGAGTTCAGTCATTACGTAAAGATGGAGAAGTAAAAATCAGAAAGAAGCAGAGTCATCACAAGACTTATAACAGTGAAACACAGACATTAAAACCAACTATATTTACAAAGCTAAAGGTTTCAGGTTTTCTTACTACTCTAAACAATTTTCAGGTTTTTTTTTTTAACTTAAAGTTGACTGTTCTTGATTCTCTCTTATACTATGTATCAGGTGAAACAACCTTTGATCCTTTATGAAAGTTATCAAATACATTATAGCAAATAATTGAGAACAAAGGGGCATTGTATACCTGCCTATGATTACAAAAACAGTATTTTAAGAAAGTACCATAAAAAAAATCTTAATAACAAGATGGTGAATTTACCTAATTTGAATTACCATACGTTCATAGCAGCCCAGTGAAAGTGTTTCCAAGAAGGTCTATCAGTGACTTCTGCACAAAATTTGATGCCTGTCAAGGAGAAACAAAGCCTTTCAGCTACACTTATGTTTGCTTACTTCCCAAGGGCATTTTTAGACCTCCCTAATTAAGGCAATGCTTTACCAGTGCTCCTGCAGTTGCAGGTAATTGGCAATCACTAACAGCAGGGTTCTGATGAGGATTCACTTTGTTAAAGTAGAAAAAAAAAGAAAACCTCAAACCAAAACCAGAAACCTGTTTTCTTCTTTTATTTCTCTAAGCCTAATCCTACAAACAATGGTAATGAATTCCAATTTAGCTTAGATTCTACCAGGAGAGTTATTCAATCAGTAAGTTACATGAAAAAGTTCAAAGAACTCAGCCATTCAAAACAGAGATTTCTTGTAGCTGCAAAATGCTGAATTTTAACAGTGAATGTTAAATTTTAAACAGCAGATTTATGTTGTTTTATAAATATTGATACTAGAGGGTGAAGAAGAAAGGAAAACCAAAAAACACACAAGAGACAATTCATTTTCCCTGAAAATGTAAAATTTTACATATTACATATGAAGGAATAGTTGTTACATGTAATGTGACATTTCATAGTCCTTGTAAACATTAACTGTTTAAGTGGGGATCTGGTCATCACTATCTAGGTCTCTCAAGCCTCTCTGCTCAGAGAAATATTTCAAGAAGAGCTACCAGCAACAGGGACCAAGGCTACTAAGCGAAGGACTAATTGGAAGAACTCATCTCATACAATTCAATGGGACCCAATGGGCTGAATCTGAGGGTGCTGATAAAAATTGTCTGATGCACCTGCAAGGCATCTTTCTATCGTCTTTGAAAAGTCATGAAGATCGGGAAGGTCCCCAGCAACTGGAGAAAGACAGATGTTGCACCACCTTCAAAAGGACAATCCAAGGTTGTGGATGGGTGGTTAACTATGTGAGTAAAAGTGAGCTGGATAATTAGACCCACAAGGTAGTGGTTAATGGTCATACTCTATAGGGAGACTGGTGGCAAAAGGAGTACAACAGGGGCCTCTTGTGTTTAGTATCTTTATGAATGACTTGGAGGAGGCAATATATGGCTACCAAGATATTTTACTGAGATAGCATTAATCTTATCCAGTCTTAAAGCTGGACACGTTCCAAAATTGTGTGTCTGTAATTTATATGTGGATATACATGTATGTGCCTTCATGTTTACATACTCACCTGGAACACTAATGATTTCAAATTAATGCCTTCCCTGTGTTTTCTTACAATAGCTATCCTGAGAACAAACTAATAAAAAGTTTAATCATGTCATATTCAGATAGCATGAAACATCATTGGACTTCCAAGACTTCTGCTGAGAAGCTGGTAAATGTATCATGTTCTTTTTCCTTCTATACAGCTCTTCAAAAACCCTATAAAACTGTGATTATTACACTTTGTTGTTACAAAAAAAAAAAAAAAGTTAATTGAAATCATAAAAAGGTATTTATTCAAGTCTTTTGTATAGAAATTCTTGTACAGTTCTACAGGTCATATATGAACATTGCTGTACAGTACTCTTCCTTTTCGCTTCTGTTACAATTTATACTGTCTTCTACTCCTTCAAGCTTTACCTATTTTAACTGCAGGAACTATTCACTCAGTAAGCACAAATGTCTCATGTGGCCTTTCTGGTTGGTCAGTACCAGTAAATTCACATTTAATATCAAATGTATATATTTTGATTAGTATAGTAGCTCATAAATATAGGAAATATAAAAGGAATCTTACTCATTCACATCTTTCACAGCAGAATGCATTACTTTGAACAGCTGTATCTGCTTACTAGATATACATTTATATAATCATGAAAATAGCTTTAAATAAGCATAAAACAAGATGAATGATACAGAAATAAAATCATTCTGAGAACTTATCTATTCATAAATAAAATAAAAAAAAAAGGTATGTTTATTTAATAAAGTGTTTTTCTGGGAATAATTATCTTAGCTTCACTTTGTAAAAACAAACACTTTATGCAAAATATCTATACTGTCAGATGGGCACCTGTGCTCTATATCCACATTTAATGACAACTGTTACCCTTCAAAGAGCTCAGGTGAATTAGATAGATAATTGTCCTGCATTGAATAAGAGGCCGAGAAGTAAATAAAGAAATCAGTGTAGATGTAGTTTTTATAAACCCTTAACCATAAATAGACAAAATTAGTTCCTACAGTAGCAGGTGAACAAATAACCTAACTAAACTACTTTATTTTTCTGTGACTCAAAATGCAACCACAAGAAGAGAAAGTATGAATTTTGAACATTTAGTTTGTGACTTTTGCAAAGTTTGGTAACATAGCTGTGTTGTGGTTTGAGGCTTGGAA
>NW_008590109.1:0-16352 GCF_000691845.1 Merops nubicus
ATATAGTGTATATATATAATATATATATACAGTGCATTTTATATATATAATGAAGTATGCAGTTGGAAGAGGTTCCCTAAATAAAATATAATTTCAAAACCATAAGCAGGAAACAGAATAAGCATCAAAATGAAAGGACTCTGACCTATATCTGTCAGTTAAACTCCCAATTAACTGTATGTTGTCTCCTTGAAGCATTAACTCTTCAGCACAGAGATCTGTCTCTGCATGTCTAAAGAATTCATACACTACATCAGTAAATTATACTTCCATGTTTTTAAAGTGGTTGTTTGATGCTGTGATGGAGTCCTGCAGCTTTTGAACAGATACAATTACTATTTTTAAAGTTGTAGGTATTTTCCATTATAGTTCTGTCAAAATTACTAGCCCAGAATTGAATTATTTTACAGGAATATTCCCTGTAAGCTGATAGGTATCTATCCTTCACTAAATCCTGACTAGTATTAGTTATAGCATTGCTTAATTTTCGCTTTGTTAATATATGACTCTTCTAAAATAACTACTGCCAAAATAGGTGCCATATTTCTTTTCTAGATGTGCTAGTAAAAGCAGTCAGTCTGATTCACACTGAAGATAGCAAACAGAATATATGATTTTCTCCTTTCCTTAGAACCTGAAGTTATTGTAGACTTCAATGTACATTAATGTGTTTTGAAATCACATCCTAGTAGGTGGTCTGTATGTAACTACTAGTATTTTGGAGGGCAAGACAATTTAAAAGTATGGACATAGATTATTTAATGTCAGTTGGTCTCCAAGACAATATTCCTGGGCACATTCAATGTACTAAAAGAGATGCAGCCATAATGACTGCCTGGCAGAAAGGAATGCTGGAATAGTTTAATATGCATAGGAAGCCCATTGATATTGTACATAAAGTATATAACAGAAAGAATAAACCAGTACTTCACTTTTGTAAGCGTATGCTATGACTAGTAAGCTGTAAGTGGTGTTTTATACAACACCAAAGCTGCACATGCTGATGAAGTATGATAATCTCTAAGACACGATATTTCACTGCCTTTTAGTTTATCTATTTTAGGAATATAACCTTCCTAGCTGTCCAAATGGTTATTTGGTAAAATGGAGCTATACAATTAAGAGGGCAGCAGAGAAAAGCATGTGAATTTTAACAATGCCAGTGTTTGGGTTTAGTTTCTTTCCCCTGTATACTCAAGCAAATTCTTTTTGACTTTAAAGCTACAGAGGTGGGTGTGAAGAAGAAGGGCGTATGCCTCGAGCCTAATGTTCATTAGTGCTATCTGCCATATTTTCTCCATGCTAAAGGAATGGGATTAAGGGAATACCCTCATTGTATAAAGTACTTTAATACGGTTCAACTAATAATCTGATTACAGAACTAGCTGTGCCCTGCCCCAGACACAAACAGTGAATACTGTATGCATGCAAACATGCACATAGATCCACATCATCATCAGAAAAACTGCATCACGGGACTTCTGATATCATTTATTGACAGCCATAACCTATTACTACTATATACCTACTATCCCCTAGAAATTCTTTGGGTCTGACAAACATATCACACTGTTCATTGGGTAAAGAAAAATAAGACCCTGATTAGTCCTATCTAATTTTAGTATGACATAGACACTATAAGCATACACTTTTCAACAGTGAAGTGGGCAAAATGTTAAAAGGAGCTAAGCAAGCCCCAGCTTCCTTCAAAATCGTTCCAAACTCCAAAACAATATTATAGGAAAGTATTTATTTACATTTATACATGGAAAATATGAAAAGCTTCTCTCAGAAGAGAACACACCTTCCTCAGTAGTCTGCTTACTTAGCATGCACCCTGGTAGAGTATTAAATAGAATAACAGGAAAGGCTGTGGCAAATGGTAAATGTACGATATGTGCAAAAGTGTCAGTCAGCCTTTTAACAGCTGCAGTGTTGATAAAACTGGTATCTGGACTTCTTTACCTACATCATTGTGCTTCTAAGAGTCGAATTTTGTATTTTGGAAAGGGAAAAAGATTTGTGATCAGATTTTATTTTGGCTCTTTATGATTAAGGAATTCAGAAGTTCTTATTTTCTTCCAGCTTAATCTTTAAGGTAGAATCGCACACAGTCTCAAATGACACTTGGAAAGGATGGTATCACATGATACAAGGCAATGAAATTCAAGGAACAGGAAGAAAATGTTTGCCTTTTGACATTGGGAGAGCTAGCAATTTTTAAAGAATCACAACATGACATACTAGATGTCGTATGCTAGACAACATGTCATTTAACACGTATTAACTAATTAAGAAAAATACCAGAGAGCTTTGGCTTCAATAAGATTACTTAAAAGGTTAAAAGGTACTTCTCAGTGGAGTCAAAAATTTCAATAAAGCCATCTTTGTTTGGATAAAAATCCTTCCTCAATTCAAATTCTTACAGAATATAAATAGTTATCTGAGACTGAATTACAGCTTTATTAAAGTAACTACTTATTTCATCTGGAAAACATGGAAATAGAAAAATACCTTTAAAATTACTTATGCACAGTCTAATCCAGATTGTGTATTAGAAATCTTAATGGTTTTAGCTTGCTGAGATAGAAGAGCATGTAGAAAGATTATAAATCCAAGATCTTATTATATGTTCAACCCAAATGCCACCAAAGAAATAAAAAGGGAATTTTTGATTTTGGCTACTTACTGTACTTTCTTTCTTAATCTGTAGTCTTTCTTTATGCTTTTATTTGGGTGTTCAATTGTCCATAAACTTTGAGTATCTTAACGTAGCCAAAATAAGAATAACGAGGCATATTAAATCTGCAGCACTGTCAAAAGAAAAAAGAATAATAAAACCAAAAAATGCACTGTATATGAATGTGGGAATTGCAGGAAGTTAGGTGACAGTTTCTACCTCAGTGAACAACTGCCATTAAAGACAAGTAATTGTACATTATTTAGTCCCAAGCAAAAGCTGACTTTGCCACCTGGTCTCATAGATCAAGCAGCTGGCAGTTTATAAAGTAACCTAGGCTGAACACAAAACATAGTAAGACAATAAGCAGCTGCCACAGAGATTTATGACTTTGTAAAGAAGACTGGAGGAGTTAAACAAAATAGCCTAATAGCTCAAAGAAGTAAAACAACTGCTGAATTAAGTGCAAACAAGTGCCAAGCAACTGGTAAGATTACAGAGATTGACAAGAATAATACTATTGCATGTATTTCTGTTTTGTAAAGGAATTAACACCACATCCATGTATTTCTTTAAGTGCTTAATTTCTGTATGTTGTTTAATTCCAAAACCAAAGTGTATTTAGAAGAAAACAATCAACAGAGTTTAAAGGAAGCAAAAAAAAAATTACACACTTTGGAGTTTCTTTTGACCCCTCGAAAGTACTATTCTCTCTCACACATCTCTTTTTTTTTTTTTTTTTGTTTCTCTCACAACTCCCTATAATAAATATGTTTTTCATGAATTAAGTAACATACATACAGTTTCTGGGTAGATAAGAAGTGGATTCAGTTGGAACCTGCTCCAACTCATGAGTATTGCTGCAGCCAAATTTCCTGTTTAGAGTCACAGCTCCACTACTGAACCCAGAAATTGCACTGCAAGAAAGTATAACAAAATAAACAACACCTTTCGTTCCTTTTCAGACCAAAGCCTCAACTAGTCTAAAAATCTGTTACAGTAGAAAACACACTGCTTTTGTGAAATTACTATGACAATCAATATGGCCCAGAGATAGTACCAGAAATAAAACACATATGTATCTTCTTTGACGTGTGAAGACAATTTTGTAGAAATATTTCATTATATGTAGTCACTGCTACCTAACTTTATAGTACTCTTTACTTTGCTACCACAGTGGTAAAACTGGAATTAGAAATTAGAAATATTTCAATTAGAAGTTTTAGAAATGCTTCAGAAAGAGGTTAAGAAGTCCTTGTAACTGCAGCAACTTACAACACAGTGATTTTCACTTAGACCAGAAAATTCTACACGTAGAATAATATCACGCTTATATCACGCTTCATTTAATATGAACAATTTACATTCTCCCTGAACTTCTTTTAAAGCTACAAGGGATAGTTAGTTTTTTTTGTGTAGTTCCACATCTATTAATTCATTTCTCTTAAAAGACTTTAGCTAGTTTACAGTAAAATTTACTGAGGTGAACAAAAACAATGAGATAATTCTTAATTATTGTTAATTTCTCACTAAGTTAACATAACTGAGTACTCCTGAATTAAATCCATGGCACTGATAAAGCTCAATATTAACATAAATACTATTTCAGGTATGCCTTGTCAGTGTCCTTCAATTATAAGATGTAATTAGAAGATCAGTTCACTTAAATTACCTAAAATTGAGAGGACACAAATGTAGTAATTTAAAACAGATAATAGAATCTCATAAAACCACACCTGAAATAAGAACCCAGGTGGGCTAAGATACAGGTACACATCCTGACAACAGAATAAGGAACTGGAAATTTTTGCAAAATCAATTTCAGTTACTCTATTTAGTAAAGAGCAGCTGTATTAAATTGGGCTATGACAGTTCACTTTATGAGTGGAACAAATCAGCAGTTTGACAGTGCTGGAAGGGAGAGGTCTTGCTTCCTCAGTTTCTACCTGTTCCTCATGCTTTTGAGTTTTTCAGCTTTCTGAATTTTGAGGTTTTCCTTTCAGTTATGTCTTTCAGTTATTTCTTTCCCACCCTCAGTAATGCAGTTCACCCACTTGTCTCACTGCCCAGGACACAGCATCTGTCTGATCACAAGAGTAAAGACTGAATGAGTTAAACAGGTTCTGGTTTTCCCAAGCTATTTTTCTGACATTTTAGTGAGCTGGCTATGGTCACGTGCAAGGTAAGCAACACACACTTGGGGGTAGAACTGGGCAATGAGAAACAAGACAGGGAATTTCCCATTCTGCCCTGGGAAGTTCTTAATGTGTCTACAGCTATTTCATGTAACAACATGTCATTAGCATATTTTAAAGAGGAAAGATACTGTTCATTCATTAACTTGAAGCCTGCATTGGAGTTTCAGGATCTGTTCCTTTCTATGGGGAAAAAATAAAGGCAAAAGTGTTTTTTTTTTCATTCAATAACTTAACAAGAGGTGAATCTGAAGATTCAGAGAACTCTGTAGTTGGAAGAAGAAATCCCCAAAGTACTACAGGCAACTAGAGGACCCCAAACCCCAATCCATTCTGCCAAATAAAATACATGCTAGAAAGGTGAATAACTCGCCCATCTTGGAACAAGGAAGTAATGCTCCCTCTTTAATGAGTTTGACTGAGTCAGTTGTGTGGTCCCCAAGAGATAATGCTTTCAGAATGACAAACTGGGATTCACCTCACTTAACCAGATGCCTATAGCTCTGCTTGTCCATGAAGAGAAACAGGTTCTTGCAGAATGTTACTCATCTTACCTATTTCAGATAAAGGCTCAGAAAAATTTCTTTTAGACAAGCCTATTTCTTCACTGACTATGAACAAGGAGTTTATGCAGGCTGTTTTAAGTATCCACAGTCTGAAGAGCTGCAATTGCAGTAACAAGTGGGAAGGAGCTGAGAGATAAACAGCAAAAAATCAGAAAAAAATACAGAGCCAGTAACTAAGCTTCATCATCACAGACAAGTATAGACATCTTCTAGGAGCGTATCTTGGAGTCTGAAGATTTCACTCATGTCCAACTATGACACCCAGGCTTCTTTCACGAGACCACACTCTTCCCTTGATCAGCATAAAAATAATGGAAGAATCTTGTTCATTTTGATGAATTAAAAACTTGGACCTGAACTCTGAATGAGACATGATGTTTACCTTTCTTTTAATAAAATAGTACTGAAAGATTGAAGATAGATGAAAAAAGCATATATTGCAGTAGGAAATAAATACAAGCTGTAAGGCCAACACTTTTTATTGCTAATGTGGGAGTCTTCAAACAACATAAAATATAGAAAGGTAAGTTCAACTGAAAAATAAAGAAATCACTGCTAGGCAATAGTGCCTGTCCCTGAGTCTCCCTCTTACATCACATTTTATTGTTGATTATACTCACTGGGATCTTAGGATGAATATTAAGGTCTCTAAGACAACAGGAATCTTGTTAGTGTGTCTACGAACACATACGCTACAGTCCCAATTTGAAAGCAATCATTTTTTCTGCCAATTTTTATTAATAATTTTTGCCAACTTGTTCAATCTGTTCAATTTTGCTTTTCTAATGAAGTTCATAACGTGGTATGTGGGATACATGCATCTTGGGATAAAGAAGCACCCTGTTCTTTATGATTTGAAGGTTAGGAAAAGATGAGACAGGGCAAAATTTGGTTTAGAAGGAGCAGCCGAGTGAGCATGGGGGCTGAACCAGTCTGAAAGTTCATGTTCACTAGTATTTACTAATTGTAACCAACTAAAACAAATCCCAACATGAGGCACACAATATACTGACACATGCCTTTATCATTAGAAAAAAAAAAACACCAATTTTTTTTCTATTAATTGTATTTTTTTACAGATAGAAAGAAGAAATTGTTAAGTAAACTGTTTACTGTAAAATGCTGTATTTAATAAATTATTAGGTACTTATTAATCCATTTAATATTCCTAATAACATCTCAATGATGTATGGAAAGAAATACTAAGAGCTTGCAGTTTAACTTCCATTGTCAATCAGGCCAAGGTCAGGGGGATTTATACCTATGAAAAGAAACAGGTGTGGGGGCTAGTGGGGAGAGAAACATTTAAAATTTTAATTTTGAGTGACTAGAACAATGCTTTTGTTTTTGAGAAATTCTTATAATCATTTTGCTTTAAACAAAAGCACCAGTTTCTGTTATAAAACAACTTTATGAAAACACTTTCTATTACAAAATCTGCATGGAGAAACATCTAAAAAATTCACCATTTCCTTACTAAACACAGAGTACAATTTTATGTCAAAGATGGATGAATGGAATGTGCTGGCAGACTCTCTTAACTTTGTTTCTTGAAGTGCTTTAGGACAGAAATGGTGTTTGTTTATTTTTTTTTATTATGGTAATGACATACAGATTTGTTGAATACGTGTAATTACATAACTTCTATTTTTTGACAAAAGCAAGAACTATTGCATTGCAATTGGACATCTATTTATTAAAAAAAAAGTAATTTGATTTTTTCTATCAAGATCCACTATCTTGTACTGATGTTTTCTTTACCTATGAAACAGATCACAAAACACTACCAAAATTCCTTACCTTTCCACTCAATAAAGAAAATGAATTTCCAGAAAGCTTTAATTGAGCCAAAAAATTGCTATTTTAAAGGAAAATTTCTGCCTGAATATAATGCAAAAGGGCAGTTGAATGCATCCAGCACTCTTTCAAATGTGTATGACAGTAGAAGATTTGGAACAGATTAAGAAAATGAGTTGTTGCAAATTGCTGAAACGAAACAAAAAGTACTCACTAGTTTTGAAAGAACACACCTCCAAAGTAACTAAATTATTTGTCTTGATGGGTAGCCTGTCTTAACTGCAGCGTTTTCCAAAGCAGGTTGCTAGTGTACATGCCTGGGTTCCCCTCCTTCTGCCCTGAAGGTAACTAAGTACTAGTTCTGTTTCCTACTCACAGTCTGACAACACTGCAAATGAGTTTGGTTGTCTATGGGAAAAGCTGCAGAATATAACAGCTGCAGCAGACAAAAGGTAAGTGAATATCAAATGCCAAAAAAGCAGAAAATTTTATTATGATAATGCTTCTTGCAGTATCATAGAAAAATAAGAAATCATACAAAAAAAAGAAACACACAGAATTAATGGCATCCTGAGATTTAGTTATCCCAGGTATTGCTTTTGCTATTACTTCACACTGAATTAATAGACTTTAAAGGTCTTTTCCAGCCTAAATGGTTCTATGAATCTAACACTATGCCTCTTAATTAACTAGTAGAATCAGTTTAATAGCATTGTATTTCCTTTTTTTGCATTAATACCAAGATTTTACTTGTATCACCCATCACTAGATTTCATAGAGGGAGTACAGCCAAATTCATGAGTAACTCATATTTGTGAAGTAATCTTTAGAATGGAACAAAAGGAAATTAAGAAAGATAAGGAAGATAAAGAAGATAAAGAAGAATGAAAGAAGTAGAAATAAGGTACAGTTAGGAAAAAAAGTAAATTGTCACAAAGATGATCATGTGTACTTTTACAGGATGTTTGAGAAAAGATCAAAATAATGGAGTGCCACCTTCAGTCCCCTGAAATTTCAAAACTGCATAATGGATAGTACTCTAGTTCATAAAAATTGAAAAGTTCAAAATACAAATATTTCTTAATTGAGGATGGTAAAAATACAATATACTTGGACAAAGAATACAGAATTAGTATTTAAAGAAGCAAACATGAAGTCAAAATAATAAATAACATATTTGTAACAAAATATTATTTTATTAAATACACATATTTTGAGACCTGAGGAAGAAGAGTATTTTCCATTTAAATATCTTCAAAACATAGACGTGCTTTTTGCAATTTTAGAGAAAAATATATAAACCCAACAGAACAGTTTGCCTGCATTGACTCAAAGTGACTTATGCAGATTTAAAACAATTGAAAATGTAGACCAATAAATTTAGACTATCTTTAATCATATCCTCATAAGACTCGCAGAGTTGCTCAAAGAGAGCACCAGAAAACAGAAGTCCTTCCAGTTCCATTTCTTCAGGTAAAATTATGATTTTGTTAAAATAATTTTAAATAATATTCAGTACAAATTGGTTATATATTATTAGACTCCCTAGGAACTGCAAATTATCACTAAAGAATCCAATTATATAGGGTAAGTAAATCAATATCAGTAGATGGTTCATGCTCAAAGAAAAAACATAAACAGAACCCAGTGAAGACTCACAGGAGCCGCTGAAGAGTCATGAGAACAGAAATCAGTCTTGAATACAATGACTTGGACTAGATGATTGTCGTAGGTTCCTTCTAACAGTTGTATTCTATTCTATTCTATTCTATTCTATTCTATTCTATTCTATTCTATTCTATTCTATTCTATTCTATTCTATTGAATTCTATTCTATTCTATTCTATTCTATTGAATTACAGATCTTGAAAAACAGTCTTGTTTTATCATTTCTGCCCACGTATTGACAAAGACTTGCAGCTCAACATGGGATTAATGTTCTACCCAATTCCTTTCATTAAAGTACTGCACAGGACATATTTCCTTCAGACATGCCAAAAGGAAGAAAATTTAGAGATCAACCAGATGGAATTTTTAGCTGGAATAAAATAACCCAAGACATTAAAACTCCTGTATGGGCAAGCAGAGCTGAATAAAACTATTAAAAAAAAAAAATTAAAATTGTAACAACATAATAAAATGGATTAGAATATTTATTTTTTAAAATCCTGCAATACCTGTTTCTGGAGTTGCCAGAATGCCAGTGGAGTGATAGGCTGTTTCAACAGAACCTTGGTAAGAAAATGCGATGCAGCAGAGTCATGTGAATATGCCAAATCATATCAAAGATTTCTACATTTAAAGACATATGTTTAAGCTGCAGTGACAAGGTGCTTGTGTCTAGTACAGTGTCAAGTATCCAAGAAATCAGTTTCTTCGCTTTGGTTCTGCTGCACCTTCTATATAACTTTATTTTTAGATGATTTAAAAGGTAAGTAAGTTTAAAACTCCTGGAAGAAGTTCAAGCAGAACATTTAACGTGGACTTAATGAATATACCCTGCTAAACAGTGTGAGACCTATAAAAAACACCGAATAACACAGGTAAGGAAGTCAACACTGCTTAAGAAGGGAGCTGTAGTCCAGGTAATCCACAGTCCTGAACACTCAAGAACATACCAGGCACCTGATTAAAGAGACTACAGGGTGAAATAATATTGGGTTGCCTGACTGTTATTGTGATTGTCCAGACACCACACTGCTCTGTTAAATACTCTATCTGCTTTGACAGATACGAAGTTTTGTAATCAAGTTTGACTCTTGAAATAGAAATTCTGAAAATTTGAAAAAATATCTCTGTGTGTGTCAGAAAATAACATTCTATTTTATTATCTCAAGCAATGAGGAATATACTGGGAGAAACAAATAACTAAGTGAGCTAACAGCAAGAACCTGTAAGTCCCACCTCCAAAAGCATAGAATGGTATGGGTTGGAAGTCACCTCAAAGATCATCTAGTTCAAACTTCCCTGTCCCCAAACCCTATTTCTTCCTCTTATGATATATGCAAGATTCTCACCATGCTCCTGATAGACACAATCTTATCCTCTCCCTTGAAATTTTATCCTGAAATTCACCCAGTTTTTCCATTGTTGTTCAGGCAATATCTATCAAACACTACGCAGAAGACACTGTCAGCTATTTGTGCCACTGTCAATCTACAGCTCTCTGTATTCTACCTGTCTTTCTCACTGTTCTCCTTTACCCAGAAGCACTAAGAAGTAACTTTTACCTTTCCTCCATCTTCTCCATCCAATTCATATAAAAGTCAAGTGTCACAAGCAGAGGGAGAACCTAACATGAAACTTTATTAAGCTAAACAACAGTTTTGTGCTAGCAACCATGTGCTTCAGTATAAATCCTGAACAACAAGCACTGAAATAATCATCTTCTTGGATGTGGACTCTTAACACCATTAAAAAACAGAACTGGTAATCAAGATGATCCTCTGTGTCTTTTTCCCAGCCAACCTAAATGTCTTTCAACAGGACAAGCATTATTACTTCCAATAAAAATGCTGAATCTCTCAGCATCACTGCTATTTACTTGGGTTTTATCAAGACTGCAGACTGGACTCAGAGGCACCAAAGAATGTTAGCACATTAGTTGAAACTGTTTTCTCATTTTTTCTATTAATAATTCTTTGGATTTGGTTCTATCACTTCTAAAACTTTACACTGAAACACTGGTGCTTTAAAAAAAAAATAGTAATGGAAAACATGCAAGTCAATAAATAATCTGGAAAAGTGCACAACACTTACCAAGAGAAAAAAAAAAAATCTAACAGGCATCCTTAGAGACCTCCTATCTTAAGATACATGACAACAAAATAATGAGGTAGTAAATGTGCATTGCTGGCATGTATTACACAGCTCTCTATGTGGTACAAAGATACATCCTACAAATGTCTTCAGTTGTCTTCTTCACAGGGAGCTACTGTGCCTGACAGTCTTCGGCTTAAAACTGATGGGTGGCAGCATACTGCTACATGGCACATGCACAGATGGCCTGCTGTAAATCTACAGCATCAGAAATACCTTAGGCTTGCTATGCACACACAGATCAGTTGCACAGCACGTGCAGAGGGGGGATGACATGTCCTGGATGCATCTCACTCCACAAACAGCAAAAGGCTGATCTCCCTATTTGTCCACAAATAACCCAACTGGAGAGACAGAGTGCTGCTGCTCTGCCTATTGTTCAGGACTGCAGATTATCCCAGAAAGTGGCAGGGTGAGGGAGCCTGCAGTAATTTACTGGCACACTGTTAAAGCAGTTAGTTGGTTTAAAGAAAAAAGAGCTGGATTCTACTTGTTGCTCCCTAAAGTAGTGATAACTGGTCAAGGTCATTCATATAAGCGAGCTCTAGATTAAACATTAAATGTAATTCAGTTCAAACTCCGTACAGAATCCATAGTTAACAAAAGTATGGATTGTAGTGGTTGAAAAGCAAAAAAAAATTACCATAAAGCTACAGATGGAATATGCACCATGAGAGAATACAGATTTAATTGTTTAAAATTAGGATAAAAGTAAGGCAGGAAAGAAGTCAAGACACAGATAAATTCAGAAAAGTATCCAGCTCTGTCCCTCATGTTCAAAACTATTTGACACATGGGGAATAAATAGAAGCACAAAAAGATGAAACAATCTGTGATACCTAAGGGGACTAAACATGGCAGTAGTATAAAAACACCTTAAAATTGAAAGTAAAAAATTAGTAAGGAAAGAAGGAATGGGAATGAGAAACTTTTGGGAAGACACAACACATTTCCTAATCCTTTTATTTTTAATATTAATATTCTGTTTCTCTAGGGTTATTTGTATCATAGTGGACTTTGATCCAAGGACTTAGGTCACAGTTTCTTAAGCTAACTGCTGCATGTATTCTAACAACTTCGATGTTATGTTCTTAAATATTTAAATATGTTCTTATCTCAAACTTTTCTATTGTGCATTTTATATACTTAAGAAGACTGACATAATATTCAGCTCACAGTAGTGGCCAAGCCTTCCCTGACCTCTTTGCTTCTTTTCTTCCCCTGATATTCTTATAGAAAATCTCATCAGGAGAGTGGCATGTCTCAGAAAGAAGCCATGAAATCAGGTCAGTTTCAAGTTTGTATAGTGGCCTTAAACATGCCACAAAGTCTCTGAACTCTCTTCAATAGAGAATATCATACATACAGAATTTTTTACTCACTTAGATAAAATAGTAAAAACAGTAATTCTGGAAATAAAAATAGGTATTTTAAATAATCAGATATAAAAAGGAAAGAAATGCAAAAACACTGAAAAAAAGGAGTGGGATACCAGAAAAGAATAATCAAAATCTGACAAAATCCATTGTCTTTGGCAGGTTTAGATTATCCTCTGTAGGAAAAAAAAAAAAACAAAAAAAACCCCCAAAAAACCAAACAGCAAAACCAAGAAGGAAAATAAATCGTGTTTGAATGACATTACAAGCAAAATAATTATGTTAATTAAACGTGTCTTATTTCACAGTTTGCTTCAGTTCCTTCTTTCCCTGTATAAGACACGGGACAGTATCACTACTGAAAAAGGTTCATCTGACATTATCTGCAGATAAACGGAATTTTTTTTTAATGGGCAAGTAACACTACAAGAGATAATTAAACAAGAAAAATGCAATAGTTAATACATGCAGATTAACAATTAAAACACAGGGCTAATTAAGAAAGAAATTTAATTATCTTTGATGGTACATTACAATATAAATAGGAAAACCACAATAAACTTCAGAGATTTGGCCAAAGCACGTAAAATTTTCTTGCTTGTTCATTTTATATTTATTATGAAGTTTCACTTAAAGTGTAACATTTTATTTTGCTTCAGAAACAGAAAAGAAAAATATTTTGAAGTTTAGGTAGAAAACAATTAACTTCTGACAGCAATTTAAACAACTTTTCCAACTTCCTTCCCCACTCAGCAAAAAAACAATTAGGGATTTTTATCTTGCACTTGTTTATCTCAGTTCCATTAAGATTTTAATTCTTTTAGACACAAAAAATTGGGATAAAATAACACGTGTATGTTGGAGTATGAGTTTACTTCAGTGGCACATGCATACATTCTTTTTAGTAAAGAACAGCATGCTTGAAACTGTTGACAGCTATTGTAAGTCTCACTGTTCTATAAACTTTGTTTCTTATCACTGGCAATTAACGTATCTTTTGTAGTGGCAAACTTGTTTGTGAATTTTATCTCGATTATAAAGCTACAACAAAGATCAAAAAGACCTATAGAGTTTATCGTAGTTCAATTATATCTTCCTCATTCATAGCTACAGAAAAACATGCCATATTACTTTATTTTCTATGATTTAATTTTATTTTATAAAACATTTTACTTACACAAATGGAGTCTTTTAATCCATCTAACTGGGAAATGCATTCACTTGTTAGAATAATCCAGGTCTGACATTTAAATCACGTACATTGCAGGTATGCTTTTGCCTGTGCATATCTCCCTCACTCCTAAGGGACACCTGCACAGTGAAGAACAGACAGATCTTGTTGATCCCTGATACGGTCAGAGAGGCTTAGCTATAATATAGCCTTGCTTAATCCTCATTGGTTTTGCCTCCTGAGCACAAGGCTGTTTCCTTGACAACACAGCTGCAGTTTCCACAGCATTCAGAGCCACATGTGATGTCCAGGTTTAGGGTATGGCCCAGCTGAAAATCTATTATTCAATGCTATATTCTAGAAGACATTGTACACTAAGTATAAAAGCAGTGAAAATTTTCCACATTTGTTCCGTTTCTTCTGTTATTATTAAGACTTTTGGTATTACTTACTTACAAAGACATCCCCTATGTTGGATGGACACTTCCACAACTCAGGAGCAATGACAATTCTTGTCTTGGTGAACACAGAATCTGAGGATATTATTTATTCAAGGTATGTAATTTGCATGTGATATACAAGTAAGAATCATCATCTTGTGATATAAAAGACAGACAGAATTGGGAAACATATATACAAAAATGCAGTAATAATCTGGGAAGTGGAAATATGATGACATCACGAACAGAAAGACAATTTTAACTTTTTTTGCTTTTTGAAATGTTTTTCAAAAAGTGACTGGCATACATTATAGCCAATGAACTATTTTTGAAGTTGAACAAAGTCATACAAAACCTATCACATTTTTTAAGCCTCAATTCATATTTTAACCAGGGTAGTCAACTGTTTACCCTCTTGATGTTTATCTAAGATTTCTCATCTAGCAGCACCACTATAATGACTCAGGATTAAAATAATTTCTCATCTTTCTTGATGAAAGTGGCTAATCCATTAGAAAAAGTGACCCAGAGAAGTTCCTTTTTCTTGCTTTAATGTTAGTGAAACAGGGAGAGGCTACCTGATTCCTAAGCACTTATTGTGTGTTTATTGGTTCCCTGATACAGTAACCTTGCCTAACTTGTGCTTCTGTTTAATGAATTCCAAATACTTCTGGAACTCTTACCCATGACTATAATTTGATTTAAGTACTTCTTGAAATTTCAAGGATGAGTTGAAACTGCTAAGTGTATATGTATGATGAAAACCACCTTGATTATCCCATGGGAAGTAGATGCTGGGCAATACACACAGGTTTCAAAAACAAAAGCATGGTTACATCCTCCGGTCAGAAGTTAAAAGCAGACAAATTCAGGACAGAAGGCACAAACTTCAACATTACTGACAATTAGGCATCGAAATAACTGCTGGAGGGCTCTGTGGAGTATTTCATGTATTATGGTTGATTTTCTAGGTTGTACATCCTACTTCAAAAGACAATAAATGCTTGTAAATTCTACATCCCCGTGCTACACATAAAAGCCGCTTAGATGATGATAGCATCATAATCTGTAACTCATTACTGGGAATTTTTCAAAATAAATCAATATACAGCAATCTGTTTTACAGTGGCAATTTTAAAGATGCACATATTCTTGAGTTTCATAGATTTAGACCATCCCAAGAACTACACACGCAAAGTTCCAGTGCTCAGCTAATTAGATGTACTTGGTTCTGGTGAAATGCAAGAACACCTAAAATCCATCCTCCGCTGAGCTCTGAGCTTAGCAAGGCATACTCAGAGGTTACAGCTGTACTTGTAACTAAACTATGCCCAGTACCACTGTCTGGCACTCAGTCTAACTGTCCCAGAACAGAACAAGTCTGCATTATTAAACTCTATTATCTTCCAAGCAGGTTATCTGCAAGCAACTGCCAACTGGGAATGATCCACAGCCTGCACAAACTTCTGAACTTTGGACATTTTTAGCAATGTCCTGGGCAAAACTCTACTCCCTTGCACAAATAATAGAACAGTACAGACAAATGACTTCCAGCAAGGGAGGAAATTCCCTGGCACTGTGCAACCTACTGACATTCAGATAACCAAGGAGGTGAGACCTCATGTACATAAACCTTCTGACCTCACAGCTTGGGAGGTTGTCATGATCTTGTGTTTGCCTATCAATGAAGCAATATCTTATCACTTTGAACACTAGGATCAACTAACTCCTACTGAATTTAGAAATAATATGAAATCTAGCCTCTTTCAAGCACTGGAAATACAAAAATAGGGGCCTATACTGTTTAATTCTACCCAGAAACCCCAAAACAAAATTACTCTGATGGAAATTAAAACTGAGAAACAAACTAAAAATTTAACCCAGAAGTGCAAGTAGAAGACAGAAATCCTCTATTATTTCATCAGTCTTATGTCCAAATTAGTGTTCTAAGTCATAATTGAAACTACTTCATTGGTTTAAATTTGTTCAAACAATCCTTAAAGGGTAACTTCCTAGTGGCAGGTTTTTTATCTGACCCCATACAAACTAAGTTAATATAAAAACAAAAATCTGGTAAAAACATTTTCTTGTGTGCATAGGCTAATTTGAACAAAAATGCTCTATGTGCCCACGTGTTCTAATCCAACATACACTGGGCAAATTCAGTACTAATGACTATGGAACAACAATGAGCTGAAGATGACATCAAGTACCATGTGACAGACATGTTGCCAGGGTCAAGGCAAGAACCAGAAGAAGCAGGTAAGTCTGAAGAAACAGGAAGAGTTCTCTTTTGTCCCCTGCTGAA